>NC_090769.1:33656334-33703834 GCF_036898095.1 Palaemon carinicauda
GTGGTCATGGTTTGGGGAATTTAAATGAACTAATTATAAATTTTGCATTATCTTTTATTATTATCATTATGATTAATATTATCATTATCATTATCATTAATTAATTATTAATTAATAATTATTAATCATTAATTACTTATCAATTATTATTATACATACATATACCAAGGCACTTTCCCCAATTTTGGGGGGTAGCCAACATAAAACAAATGAAACAGAAAAGGGGACCTCTCCTCTCTACATTCCTCCCAGCCTGACAAGAGAGACAACCAAGTTCGGCTGGTACTGTTAGGGGTGCCACAGCCCACCTTCCCTCGTTATCCACCACAGATGAAGCTTCATAACGCTGAATCCTCTACTGCTCCTACCTCCGCGGTCTTCCAAGGCACCGGAGGAAGCAGCAGAGCCTACCGGACCTGGTCACAATCGCTCGCCATTCATTCCTATTTCTAGCACGCTCTCTTGCCTCTCTCACATCTATCCTCCTATCACCCAGAGCTTCCTTCACTCCATCCATCCACCCAAACCTTGGCCTTCCTCTTGTACTTCTCCCATCAACCTTTGCATTCATCACCTTCTTTAACAGACAGCCATTTTCCATTCTCTCAACATGGACAAACCACCTCAACACATTCATATCCACTCTAGCTGCTAACTCATTTCTTACACCCGTTCTCACCCTCACTACTTCGTTCCTAACCCTATCTACTCGAGATACACTAGCCATACTCCTTAGACATTTCATCTCAAACACATTCTATTTCTGTCTCTCCGTCACTTTCATTCCCCACTACTCCGATCCATACATCACAGTTGGTACAATCACTTTCTCTTACAGAAATCTCTTTACATTCATGCCCAACCCTCTATTTTTTAATACTCCTCTAACTGCCCTCAAACACTTTGCATCCTTCATTCACTCTCTGACATACATCTGCTTCCACTCCTCCATTTGCTGCAACAACAGACCCCAAGTACTTAAACTGATCCACCTCCTCAAGTACCTCTCCATTCAACATGGCATTCAACCTCGCACCACCTTCCCTTCTTGTACATCTCATAACCTTACTCTTATCCATATTAAATCTCAACTTCCTTCTCTCTCACACACCCTTCCATATTCTGTCACTATATAATCGGCCAAGCTTCTCTTTACTGCTACATTTAGCAAAAGTTTAAATGCAAAGCCTGCCTCTTAAACTCCTCTCTAGAACTGTGAGAGATCTATTGGAGCTAAAACTAAAGGAAGTTTTCCTATGAAAGGAAATTGTAATCCTCCTTCAGAAGATGTACTGACCAAAGGACTGCTCCCCTCTTCTCCCAAGATTGCCAGAAATTATGTAGTCTGGCTCTACTGCCTAAAGGCGAAAACAGTCAGACTCTGCTTCGCCTTGTGACCAGGCTGACATGAGACTTTAAATAGTTCATGATTTCGATGTCTCCATGGAGAACTTTGACTTCTGAACGAAGGCATTGAGAGCAGTTACATCCAGGACCGGATGAAAGCCTCCCTCTCCCAAAAGAGAGACATTTGATGTTGCAAAGTCTGTTTTGCAGAGAGGTCTTATCAGAGTAACTAACAAAGGAGGTTTCACTAGGAAAAAGATTTTGCATCCATACTAAAGGAATAGCACGGACCTCAAAGTTATCCTGCCCCATTGTCTGGATCCCTTAAGAGATTCAGCGATCCACCCAGGGGGCTGTAAAAATCTCTGTGGGGCTGCCACAAGGTCCTCGACCTTAACGTGGTTAGACCTCCACCCTTGCTATCCTGGAATACCTGATAAGGAAGCTGGCTTCATAGGTTTATATGTCTCATTTACCTGCATTCCTTGAGAGACTCAGCAATCCACCCAGGGAGCTGTAACAGTCTCTGTGGGGCTGCCACGAGGTCCTCCACCATAACGTGGCTAGACCTCCACCCTATATGACATATCTGTTTTAGACGTTGTTATGACGTTGTTACTGTTTTAAGAATTATTTATTGTTAAATTATTCTCATCATTTATTTATCTCCTTATTTCCTTTCCTCACTGGGCTATTTTTCCTATTGGAGCCCTTGGGCTTAAAGCATCTTACTTTTCCAACTAGGGTTGTAGCTTGGCTAGAGATAATAATAAAAATAACCTCGTACCTCAGATACAATATCTAGAGGCCAGGTTATTCAGAGGAAAAAAGAAAGCTGTCTTTCCTTGGTGCTTCTGAGACTAAACAGTCTCCCACCATCCTTAAAGCTTCATTGATGACCACGTGTAAATTCAGAGGGTGGCGAACGTGGAGCAACAGGCATAAAATAATTTGGAAACTAATCATAAAAACTTTCATGAGTTTTTAAATCAACTGAATGACGAAAGGAATAAGGATCTTCTCCTTCCGAGAATCTCAAATTCAACAGGAGAAAAGTGATCACCAATGTCTTCTGCTGACAAAGATCTTGTAAGACATGGCGCCGAACGTCCTGAAAGACGAGGCGCCGAGCGTCCTGAAATACGAGGCGCCGAGCGTCCTGAAAGACGAGGCGCCGATCGTCCTGAAAGACGTGGCGCCGATCGTCCTGAAAGACGTGGCGCCGATCGTCCTGAAAGACGTGGCGCCGAGCGTCCTGAAAGACGTGGCGCCGAGCGTTCTGAAAGACGAGGTGCCGAGCGTCCTGAAAGACGAGGCGCCGATCGTCCTGAAAGACGTGGCGCCGAGCGTCCTGAAAGACATGGCGCCGAGCGTCCTGAAAGACGTGGCGCCGAGCGTAAAATGATCTTCATTACGTCACTCGGCGCGTTCAGTTCATCAGAGGGTTCTCATGGCCAACTGGCGCTCTGGAACAAAAACCGTGTCTATGTTGGTTCGTAAGCATTATAGTATTGCTATTATTAGCAAATGTGATGCAATGCAAGACTCAAACAGCAATGTTAGTAGCTTAACGTCCAACGCTCTTTGCTTTCCCATGGCAAGGGCGAGCATTCTTGGGAACATCAACAGGAACGCTCGAGAGGACGTCTGCTCGTGAGCTAACGCCTCTCGTTTCCTTTGGCCGATCAACATTCCTTCTCCCAGGGGTTGGGGAGCTTGGAAGAAGTCTAAGGCTAGGAAAAAATGTCCACTGTGCTGAATAAATTCACTGCACTAATTCAGCATTGAAACTTTCACTTTTAACTCTTACACAAAAGTCCATAATTAGTCCTGCCCATTGTGATAGATCTTTCTCTACTGCCAAGGGCTTGAATGAGAATGTAAAATAATTTCTAGTTCTTGCCATATAAAAATGTAACAAAATATTCTTTATAAAATATTACCCTGATATTTTCATTGTAAATAAATGTTTGAACACACTTACCCGGTAGTTACATATAACTACCGGTAAAGATAAATGTTATACATACTCACCCGGTAGTTATATATAACTACCGGGAAAGTTACATGTTATATGATTCAAATGAACAGATATAGGAATAACATATATAAATGTAAACAACCCTTAATTCTTAAAGGTTCCCAAAAATAGTGATTTGTTATTATTAAAATTAACAGATATCTCAATAACGTATATATATATGTAAACAACTCTTAAATCTTGATTGTTTCCAAAAATAGTGGATTGCAACACTTTACAATCAGAACACATATGTGAATACTGTATGCGAATAATACTAGAATCCCAACATCGAAAGAAAATAAACGATATCAAGAAATGCTGGGACTGCATCGTATTTTCATGAGAACTACGCAGCGAAAATTAACAATACGCTAGTTCTATTTAATCTTTGAAAATAGTATTGATGATTCAAAGAACGAATACTAAAAACACAAAAATTTCTTAAAAATTAATATACAGTGAGCCCTCATTTATCGCGGTAGATAGGTTCCAGACCCGACCGCGATAGGTGAAAATCCGCGAAGTAGTGACACCATATTTACGTATTTATTTAACATGTATATTCACTCTTTTAAAACCTTCCCTTGTATGTAGTACTGTTAACAAACTACCCTTTAATGTACAGAACACTTAATGCATGTACTACAGTACCCTAAACTAAAACAGGCACAAATATTAAAGTCAATTTTATATCATGCGTTTCCTAAACACGCCAAAAAGCACGATAAAAAATGGCAACCAATGTTTTTAGTTTATCTCTGATCATAATGAGGAAACAAACGCATTTACACATCTGTGTATAGGTTAGTTTTTGCATCGATTATATTGATTATTCAGTACAGTAGGTTGATTTTGTTATTACAAATGTTTTACTTAATTTTTCTTAGGACTTCCAAATGAAATGTTTTTCTTTATGACGCCGCCTGAAACGACGGCATCATAAAGTACGCTCAGTAAACAAACGAAGGCATTTAACGCGCATGATGAAAGTGATAAATAATGATATTACAGTAAAAGCTTTTAGAAAATATGTTATTACAAATATTATTTACCGTATCTATATAAAATCATACATACGTAGCAAAACAGGAAAACAATTAACGAGAGAGAGAGAGAGAGAGAGAGAGAGAGAGAGGAGAGAGAGAGAGAGAGAGAGAGAGAGAGAGAGAGAGAGAGAGAGAGAGAGAGAGAGAGAGTTGTTTTACGTACGTAAATGTAAATTTTAAACAAAAAAAAATAGCCCCATTTCATATAAAATAGGTTATTACAAATATTTTACTTTATCATATTACAGTAGTCTGTATAATACTGTAAAGTTCAGTACTGTACAGTATGTTGTTGTTATAGTCGTGGCTATGAAATTCTCACGAAACAAAAACACGACATTCGATTACAACAGCTGATTCATCTCTCTCTCTCTCTCTCTCTCTCTCTCTCCTCTCTCTCTCTCTCTCTCTCTCTTCGTGTTATACAATACTTACATATAGATGAAGAAACTAAAATTAGTTTTCTTAGTGTCAATTAAATACGAAACGAAAAAATTATGCCGAGTTTACATCCATTTCAATCGTTGCTAAAAGTACGGCATCCGATTTCATCAGCAAACCACTATTTTTTGGGAAACATCATTTTATTCTAGAAAATTGCTACTCTTTAAATAGTTAATTGCACATTAAGAAAGCGTGTACTTTTGTTTTTAAATTTCGGGTGTGTTTTAAAAATCGAGTGTATTGTTGACTTCTTTTTGTTTTACTTTTGGCTGTGATTAGATCAGCTGATGTCTAGCTGCTGCTCTTAAGAGTGTACGAATACACTAACAAAGTATCGTTTATACCATTTCTTAACTTATTCAAACCGTCTACAGTATACAGTTGATATTACATAAGCACCAATGTGGTATAACCTATCAAATTTTTTTGTTTATTACATTTAAATCAACACACACACACACACTCTCTCTCTCTCTCTCTCCCTCTCTCTCTCTGTGGGCTACTTTTCACTACCTCCCATTCCTTACCTCTCTCTATCTCTCTAACAAATGATATCTTTGTTGCTCCTCAAAGTTTCATTTATATTGAAAATCAATCATGATTCAATTTTCCTTACTTTCTCCAATCTCGCACCATCGGTCACATCGCGATATTTTCGAAATTTCCGGAAAATCGCGATATATGTATATATATACGTTATGAAAAAAATCCGCGAAGGGGTGAATCCGCAATGGTCGAAACGCGAAGTAGCGAGGGATCACTGTACTGTAATCTTTTAATATTAAAAGTTAAATACCTATTGTAAGTTAGATTTCCTTTTCATTCTTTACAAGAAAAAGCAAAGAAAAGAATTATGCAACATATTACGTAGTACTATGTTGTTTACGCCACACGATTGTGACGTCATAGAGATGGTGGAACGATCTCCGCCATCATGTTAAAGAGTAGGTTCGTAAGTTTTACAGTAGGGGGAAAAAACTCCCATTCCTACCTCTGTTAAGATACAAACGTAGTTAAAGCACTAACACTCAGTAAAAATAAAATCCAACCAGCAAAGGCTAAAAATAAATTGTACATCACCAAGATAACTGTAATATACAGGTTATAGCGAGTGAAAAATCCAACATCTTGCCGCTAGCGCGGCAAGGAATATATGAGGGTTCCTGGAATGGTTCCTAGGTACCTCGCTAGGTCGCAGGGGTGGTACACCTGGCTATCCAATCGGCGATTGGCGCGAGATTCTTATTTTCTGCGTGACGTCAGGGACGTAAGCTATATATATAACTACCAGGTAATTATGATATTTTAATTATAAAATAAATTTTTGAATATACATACCCGGTGAATATATAATAGCTGAGTCTCCGGCGGCTCGACAGAAAAACACAAAAACTCGCGAGCAATCGTTATGAAGGTTGCGGGTGTGCCCACTAGCGCCAACTATCGGCCAGATACCGCATATACATGTAAACAGACCCAATTCTTCTCATCCCGCTGGGTCTCTATCGGGGAGGAAGGGGGGGCCTTTAATTTATATATTCACCGGGTAAGTATATTCAAAAATTTATTTTATAATTAAAATATCATTTTTAAATATTTAACTTAGCCGGTGAATATATAATAGCTGATTCACACCCATGGTGGTGGGTAGAGACCAGAGTTAATTAAGTTTACAGCGTATATGCTTAGAGTTTTTGACAGTTATATCATAACAAAACCCAAATATATATAGGTACCTGGTAAGGAAGTTGACTTAGACGATTACTCTGCCTTGTTAGTCTGTCTTCCTCACGAAGCCCAGCGATCCTCTTAGGATGCTGAAAGACTCCCAGGAGCTGAAGTATCAAGGGCTGCAACCCATACAACAGGACCTCATCAAACCCCTAATCTGGGCGCTCTCAAGAAATGACATTTGACCACCCGCCAAATCAAAAAAGGATGCGAAAGGCTTCTTAGCCTTCCGTACAACCCAATTAAAAAAACATTTCAAGAGCAGATTAAAAGGATATTGGAATTAAGGGAATGTAGTGGTAGAACCCTTACCCACTACTGCACTCGCTGTAACGAATGGACCCAGTGTGTAGCAGTCCTCGTAAAGTCTGGACATCTTTTAAGTAAAATGACGCGAATACCGACTTGTTTCTCCAAACGGTCGCGTCCATAATACTTTGCAGAGATCTATTTTGCTTAAAGGCCACGAAAGTTGCTATAGCTCTTACTTCGTGCGTCTTAACCTTAAGCAAGCATCGGTCTTTTTCATTCAAGTGAGAATGAGCCTCTCGTATTAAAAATCTGATAAAATATGACAAAGCATTCTTTGACATAGGCAATGATGGTTTCTTAACTGAGCACCATAATGCCTCAGATCCACCTCGTAAGGACTTATTACGAGCTAAGTAGAACTTAAGAGCTCTAACTGGACACAGCACTCTTTCAAGTTCGTTGCCTACAATCTCTGACAGGCAAGGTATATCAAAAGACTTAGGCCAAGGACGAGAAGGCAGTTCATTTTTTGGCCAGGAAACCAAGTTGAAGTGAACATGTGGCTTTTTCTGTAGAAAAGCCGATGTTCTTACTGAAGGCATGAATTTCACTGACCCTTTTAGCCGAAGCCAAGCACACTAGGAAAAGCGTCTTGAGGGTGAGATCCTTCAGGGAGGCTGAATGTAATGGCTCAAACCTGTCTGACATGAGGAACCTTAGGACCACGTCTAAGTTCCATCCAGGAGTTGCCAAACGACGTTCCTTAGAGGTCTCGAAAGACTTAAGGAGATCTTGGAGATCTTTATTGTTGGAAAGATCTAAGCCTCTATGACGAAAGACCGAAGCCAACATGCTCCTGTAGCCCTTAATCTTGGGAGCTGAGAGGGAGCGAACATTTCTCAGATGTAAAAGAAAATCTCCGATTTGGGCTACAGAGGTACTGGAAGAGGACACAGATGCTGGCTTGCACCAGTCTCGAAAGACTTCCCACTTCGACTGGTATACTCTGATGGTAGAAGCTCTCCTAGCTCTTGCAATCGCACTGGCTGCCTCCTTCGAAAAGCCTCGAGCTCTTGAGAGTCTCTCGATAGTCTGAAGGCAGTCAGACGAAGTGCGGGGAGGCTTTGATGAACATTCTTTACGTGGGGCTGACGTAACAGATCTACCCTTAGAGGAAGACTTCTTGGAATGTCTACCAGCCATTGAAGTACCTCGGTGAACCACTCTCGCGGGCCAGAGGGTAGCAACCAACGTCAACCTTGTCCCTTCGTGAGAGGCGAACTTCTGCAGTACCTTGTTGACTATCTTGAATGGTGGGAATGCATATAAGTCCAGATGAGACCAATCCAGTAGAAACGCGTCTATGTGGATTGCTTCTGGATCTAGGACTGGTGAGCAATAGATTGGTAACCTTTTGGTCAACGAGGTGGCAAAGAGGTCTATGGTGGGTTGACCCCAAGTAGCCCAAAGACTCTTGCCCACGTCCTTGTGGAGGGTCCATTCCGTGGGTATCACCTGACCCCTCCGACTGAGACAGTCTGCCAAGACGTTCAAGTCCCCCTGGATGAATCTCGTCAACAGGGAGATGCCTCGATTTCTTGACCATATGAGAAGGTCCCTTGCGATCTCGTACAGCGTGAGGGAGTGTGTGCCTCCTTGCTTGGAGATGTACGCCAAAGCTGTGGTGTTGTCTGAGTTGACCTCTACCACTTTGTTTCGAAGAAAGCTTTCGAATTTCATCAAGGCCAAGTGGACTGCTAATAGCTCCTTGCCGTTGATGTGCATGCTCTTCTGACTTGAGGTCCACAGACCCGAGCATTCCCGACCGTCCAGGGTCGCACCCCAACCCAAATCCGACGCGTCTGAGAACAACACGTGGTTTGGGTTCTTGACTGCTAGGGATAGTCCCTCTCTCAGACTGATATTGCTGTCCCACCATTTCAGGCATGCCTTTACTGGTTCGGAGACTGGGAATGATACCGTCTCTAACGTCTTGTCCTTGTTCCAGTGAGAGGCTAGATGGAACTGGAGAGGCCGAAGGTGTAGTCTCCCTAGCGAGACAAACTGCTCCAGGGATGAGAGTCCCTACAAGACTGTTCCAACTCCTGACTGAACAAACGTTCTCTTTTCAGCATTAGTTGGACTTTGAGCAGGGCTTGTTCTATTCGGGTGGCAGACGGAAAAGCCCGAAAAACTGGACTGCGAATCTCCATCCCCAAATATAGAATAATCTGGGATGGGATCAGTTGGGACTTTTCTAGGTTGACCAAAAGCCCCAACTCCCTGGCCAGACTCAACGTCCAATGTAGATCCTGCAGACAGCGAAGACTGGACGATGCTCTGAGAAACCAGTCGTCCAAGTACAGGGAGGCTTCGATTCCCGATAGATGGAGGAATTTTGCCACATTCCTCATGAGCCTCGTAAACACGAGAGGAGCAGGACTGAGGCCAAAGCACAGGACTCGAAACTGGTACCCCTCATTCCTGTAAACAAACCTCAGAAACGGTTGGGAATCCGGGTGTATAGGAATGTGGAAGTATGCATCCTGAAGGTCGAGAGAGACCATCCAGTCGCCTTCCATTAATGCTGTCAAGACAGCCTGGTAGACTTCATCGTGAAGTTTGTCTTGACAATGAACACATTGAGCGCACTTGCCTCTTACGTACTCCTGCAGTGAACGTGGCTGCCAGATCATTGGAGCCATCCCTGATAGACTTGTTCCTGCAAAGAACGTGGCTGTCAGATTATTGGAGCCATCCCTGATAGCCTTGTTTATGCATGACATAAATGTACAGCAAAACTTCAAACGCTCGAAAAAACTCCTAACAGGTGATGGTCTAGCTCTAAAGCCGACCATAAAATCTTGGAGCGTCTCATGGCCAGGCGCTAGGGAGAGTCTATGAGGTTTGAGAAGTCTATCTGGGCAGAGGCAGGAACTCCCAAGCCGAGAACTTCTCCCGTGTCATACCAGACTCTCGCTCTATAAGCCAGCTTAAAAGGAGGGAAAGCAAAGGCTGTCTCCCCCAAACTCCTCCTGGTGATTAACCAGTCGCCTAGCAAACGTAAAGCTCTCTTAGAAGAGCGAGAGAGCACTAGCTTATAAAACAACGGCTTCGAAGTAGCTAGGCCTAGTGTAAACTCTGACGTTTAGGCGAACGAGGAGCAGCAGTTACAAAAAGATCCGGACAAAGATCCTTAAAAATCAGCATGATTTATTTAAAGTCCATAGAGGGCTGAGCAGCTTTAGGCTCCTCTCCGTCTGACAGAGTCCTCAAGGGAATATCAGTAGGAGGGGGATCAGCAACTTCCTCATCTGAAGGAACCTTGTCCGACAATTGCCGAGTCTCAAGCAAGGGAGAGACCTGCCGTGGTGGCAATGCTTGACAAGCAGAGTCCACACGCAAAGGAGCAACAGTAGCAGTCAAGGACGCTATGTCATGTAACTGCTTAAAGGACTAACCAGCAACAACAACGGGTGTGGGAGGACGCTCGACGTCAACTCGAGACTGCCTTGACTGCCTAGACTGAGCAGTCAAAACAACTCTTGACTGCGGTGCTTGACGCTCAACGTCAAAACAAGTCAACTATGCTGGTTGGCGAACGTCCTGAACGTCAACAAGAGCAAGCGGCAGCGGCTGAACGTCCACAAGCGGCTGAGAGTCAACACGGGACTGCATCGAGTGAGGCTCTACAAAACATGATTGACGTGACTTTGTAACGTCAATGTCAACAGGACGAGCAAAGGCTCGTTTGGGTGGCTGACGGCCAGGATCTCGATCAGTTAAGCGGCGAGGATCATCGTGAACCTGCTCAGCAGAATAGTCCTCCATAAGAGAGGCAAGCTTATTCTGCATCTCTTGCAGTACAACCCATTTAGGATCAACGGGAATGGGTGCGGTAAGAGACAAGGGTAACGTCTGTGACTGCAAAACCTTGCCTACAATAAGACTCTCGGAGCCTGTGTTACGCTTTTGTTTAGGCGGCGAGCAGTCTTCCGATGACTGCATAGGGTCAGAGCTGTCCCAATGGCTACAACCAGGACGCTGGACCTGTCCTGAAGGGACTGACTTTCGCTTTAAGGGCCTCGAAACCTTGAACTCCACGGTTTCTTACGCGAAAAGCCTTCGGATGACGAGGAGAAAATCGTCTCGCTCGTCTTATGGTAGGGGCGGTCTTGATGAGACACGCCTGAAACCATAGAGGGAACGTCTGTTCGCTGATCAAGGCCTCTCGAACCCATAAGTCGTACGACATTACTTCTCCCTGGGGCTTGGGAGCTTGCAAGAGGTCTCGGACTAGGCGAACGACAGGCACGAACAGACGAACCCTCGGTCGCAACACTGATAACACTTTGCGCAATTATCCCTTTATCACTACGATTTTCTGTTTTGCACTTACTTCACTGAAATCGAATTTTTCAATACTGTAATTCACATTAGGCATGAATAAAACTGATTTCTACCTGAAGCACGCAATTCTACCCTACATCAAAAGGTTATAATTGCGAAATAAGTCGTATAATGTAAGCACATTAATACAAGCAAAAAACAGTAAACATATATAAAGATAAAAAGATCAGTGACTGGGGAGGAGACTAAACACTAGTTCATTCAAAACTACGTTTTCAATCTCTCACCGTACAGTGCCTTGGGACGAGAATAAAAACTAAAAACGTTTTATCCTTTCTCCCTGTACAGAGACTTGGGACGAGAGTAAAAAACTGACTCGAGAACAACGTTACTCGCTTGGGACGAGAATAAAGATCGGAACGTTCTCTCTCTCTCTCTCTCTCTCTCTCTCTCTCTCTCTCTCTCTCTCTCTCTCTCTCTCTCTCTCTTGATTTCACACCGAAGAGAAAAGCCCACTCACCTTTCGTCAATAAACAGGTTATTTGACCAAAGGAAAAAACTGAAAGGACTAAGAAATTGAAAATTAACAAGTTCCTTTAAATTAGTATTTAAAACATATCAGTTTGAAAGAAGAATGAACAAAACGTCAGAATCGATTTACTCTTTCTGCAAAGTGAAACCGTGATTCTCTCTCTCTCTATCGTAACGATAGAGCACAAACTGCGTAGCATAAATAAACCAAACGTTAGTTCATCTTTGAAACAGTACGAAGACTATTCAAAGAAAATCTTTCATAAAATATCTACTAAAAAATATTCATTTAATAAGTTTTAAATCATTTGCTCTGTAAAAGTTATTTACGATTGAAAGGGCTCAACGTTGTTCAACTTCGGTTTCCAAGTTAGGACCGCCTACTCTCGGATTAGGGGAGGAATAGGTAAGGTCGCATATAAACAAATCATTAAAATTTATCTTGATGTTTATTATAAATGGAAAGCTAATCGAAGAGGCCTAATAAAGGCGGTTGAGATATAAAATATGTAGAGGAAAATCTATAATTAACAACAACAATTTATAACGTGATAAGATAATTGCTAAAAGCCTAAAACACACTTCCGTACTAAGGGAAGGGTCGGCCATTTATAAAAGTCAAAGAAAGTCCAAAAAACAATCCAAAGTCATCAACAATTAAATCTATCCAAAAAAGAGTTCAAGATTTAAGTTGAAGATAACACCTGCACTGCGAAAGCTCAAACCAAAAGGAAGTACTTCACCAAGACTGTTGAAAAACTCCAGGTTAACAGCGAGTAATGGTACGTCTTGTCGAACAGACCGACAGAGAAGAATTGGGTCTGTTTACATGTATATGCGGCATCTGGCCGATAGTTGGTGCTAGTGGGCACACCCGCAACCTTCATAGCGATCGCTCGCGAGTTTTTGTGTTTTTCTGTCGAGCCGCCGGAGGCTCAGCTATTATATATTCACCGGCTAAGTTAAATATTTAAAACTTATGTTTAAAAAAACATAATGCAATAAAACTAAATTGGGGATGAGAAGGGGACAAAATTATGTGGGGGAAAGAAATGCTTACAGTTTGCAAAAAGAAGAAAAAGGTTTATTAAAGGCAAGGATTAAAAAATAACTACCATAAGAACCTCTTAGGAATCAATCCTCTAAATATTTAATCTACATATAAAAGTATAAATAAAGACCCAACACAAATGTAAATATTTGGGCTAAATTCAAATGTAAATTGACAGGTTGTTTCACACCTCTGACCTGCCTCTACATTCCCTCCTTACATCAGAAATACAAAAATAATTACGTAATACATTAACAAATGGCTTATCATCCTCAGTGCTACACTCAAAAGGGACGGCTAATACTGTATAGTAACCTCCTAAAAGTCATGCTACAGAAATCTAAATATTACAGTACATTTATATCCGCAACAGTGTGTACGTTGCTGTTGCTTGGGTGGTCCAATGGTCTCACTAAGCAACACCACCACTACAATAAATTTCCAGACACAAAAGTTAACAGCAGCCTACCTTGGCAGCTATGATCCAGACAAAGCCTCCCTGGTCAAGACCAACACAATCAATACAAAATTCCAAGCTGGTGACACAAGAAAACTCCAAGCTTAATAAAGAACCCCACAACACTGCATCTCAAGACCCGACCCGCACAGTGAGTCAACAGGGTTCAGACAAAAATCTCATGATAAAGTAAATCACAACTAATTCCTATCCTTATGATTGATACCTACGTCTTTTTTGTCTTGGCAATCTTTACAGAAGTGTTGCAGTAGAAAATGTGCTGGTTATCCCTAAAAGCTAGGTCTACGGGCCAACCACGGGAAAGGCCCGTGCCAACAACAAGTGTTGGCTTTAATACCCCCCTAGGTCAGAGTTGCACTTACCAAGGGCACTTTAACCTTGGAAGGATAACACAATGAGCTTTTATAAAATTACTCATTACATCTGGAGTACCATGAAACTTGGCTAAATAATCAAAATAGCCAAAAGAGCAACCATTACACATTGTTACATTGAGCTCCATAAGGCACACTGGACACGTAACACAGCTATAAAGAAACTGAAGCATTGTCAGAGAAAATGGGGCATGCCAGAGCACTGCCTACGTCACACTTCATCATAAATACATGCCAAAATATGGTAAACTTCGTCATATGGTAGGGGAATGATGTGCGTGTGCAGGAAGTATGAACTCGTAATTGAGTAACAAGGTGGGGGCTTGAGTGCAGGAAGTATAAACTTGTAACCGTGCAACGAGTAGGAGGGTTCGTGCGCAAGAAGTGTAGATTCGTAATCACACAAGCAGCTATGCACAAACTGGAGCAGAAACATCAGACTTGCAAAAAATAAACAAAAGTGAAATAAATATTTCAGGAAAAGATCCCCATATTTTGTTTAATTTCTCGGGGATTTATTACGAGTCCAGGAAAATAATGTATAGAGAAGAAAAAGGTAGGGTAATAGTTTACAACACCACGCTCTCCGTTTACTCCAATATAATGTAATCTTGCAGTGCTCACCTTCTTGCACAGTAATTAGGTGGTTATTTAAATTCTGGGAAAGCAATAATTAGCAAGATATGTTGAAGAGGGGAGAAGGGGTTATAAAAAGAAAATAGCTCGGTTTCCTCACTTAACGACTTGGAACTGACATCAACATAGTCAAACAAACAGAATTCGTGATGCCAGTGTACATAAACAGAAGTTCGTGATGCCAGCGTACATTTGATATACTGTATATTCAAAATATAATAAAAAATTGAGTGATTACTCAAAAGTGTCACTACTTGTAAATTGCATATTTTATGGACACTTTTGAGTAATTAATCCACTTTTAATTAAGTATATTTTGAATATACAGTATATCAAATGTACGCTGTCATCACGAACTTCTGTTTATGTACGCTGGCATCGCGAATTCTGTTTGGTTGACGATATTGACATGTCAGTTCCAAGTCGTTTAGTGGGGAAACCGAGCTATTTTCTTTTTATAACCCCTTCCCCCTCTTCAACATATCTTGCTAATTATTGCCTTCCAAGAATTTAAATAACCACCTAATTACTGTGCAAGAAGGTGAGAACTGCAGAATTACATTATATTGGAGTAAATGGAGAGCGTGGTGTTGTACACTATTACCAAAGTTAGTTTTACTGATATCTATAGCTTCGCCATTAAATTTTCCTCTCCCAAAACCCCCGGATTTCCACTAGATGGCCCCCATTACCATAGGATATATTGGGGTATATCTCAACTATTTATTTGTGAGGGAAATAAAGGTCCTTTTCAAAAACTGGAGTTTTTCATTATATACAGTACCCCAATTATTTTATTGGTCAAGTTTGTCATGTGTAGTTCTATAATAATTCCTGTCATTTTTTAAGAAAAAGGGAGTTTTCTATATGAGACCGCATTCCTTAATATGTAAAGCTTTTTCCCGTGATTTACTATAATACCAACCCTCCTGTCTGAAGGGCGCCATAAACTTAGGTATTTTAAACCATCAGGTAGCATACCGATAGTCAGTGTGTGGGGTTAGTGACTCACTACCTTCTAGATATTCTTCTGCACGGACAGCGTGTGAAAGGCCTCATTGATCTGTATTGATTACTAACGGCATGGACAAAACCACACGGATTCAATCCGCTCGTATGAAGCGGACCTAAGGGTACTGGGTTGGTGGTGTTTCTAATTGAGGAAGTAATTGCCCACCAATACCACAATGGTTATCTCAGGTTACAATGGATAATTGATATTTCAAACATTTTAATAGAATATGTTGTGCCCTGAACTATAATAAAACCCCAAAGTCTTTCGGAATTCTTACATTACACTCGGGACAAGATCCACTATCCATGCATGTCCAAACTTGGGGTTAAAGCATGCTATGTGGAGTTGCTTACCGTACCATAGGCTATACAGGCAATTTCATATGTCTATTTGGATAAAACAATAAGTAAATTAATATGGAGAAGTTTCTCAAATGGGCTGGTAGACCCATAGCCTACCATGTGAACCTTAACTCGGCACCAGTCCACATTTTCTATATCTTTTCAACAAAATTTCGAGTGTACCACTATATGACCTAATATAATAGATGCTACTTACATAAAATCCACTGAAAAGCACAAACTAAATAAATACTGTGGACTTAGGCGGATATCTTTGCCAAGAGAACCGGTAGTATTGATTTCATTTGGTCTCGCCATCTTTCCGCAGTGTAGCCAGATGGGATAGTCTAAAAATCCCCAAAAACTCATGATAAAAAAAATCCCCAAAACCTAAAAATCCCCATTTCCACAAATATATTCTATTCTGTCTTGATCGTGTAGGCTTTACTAATATAGAAATTAGTCAATATACTCCATATAAGCGCAAGCAAACTAATTGCAACTATATAAAGGTTTACTCGTCTTTGTTTCTTCATAGAAATTTGTACAGAATATCCCCACCAGACACCCAAAATCCCCAATTCTAGGAATAAATTCCCATACCTGTCATCAATGTCTTTCAGAATGACAGTCTTGTCTTGTCTGTCAAAGTTCTGCCCCTAGAGAAACTCGAATTTTCCCCAAATAAGAGCTATTCTACTCCCCACATATTCTTCAACATTATCTAAACAGAAACAAGGCGCTGTATGTACAGCTGTATCTTTTATAGTTATGTACTTCCTTTCAGTTATTGTATATGCATAACAAACACAATAATTTTGCTTATTAAAACGAACCACAACAGTTGATTTCCAAAACATGTCTCCAAAATCACTAGAATTTCCAGATTTCGTGACAAATTCCGTAAAAGTGGGTACACCGACCACGCCCATTCCAAATCAGATTCCAAAGGAGAAATTCCAATAATGAAAAAGGCAGATTATTGAAAAATAAAATATTTATATCGCTGACTTAACTCAGCTGTATTATACATTCGAAGTGCCATTGGATATATTTATTGATAAATTGAAATGAGGTACTGTATGTATCTAATTGAATATTCAAATATCGTTAAACAGAGGATATATTAACTTTAAATCTTCATTTAATTGATTATCAAGTAATATTCTATTATTTTAAACAATTGTTTACAGGAAATATGAACTATGGAAATTTATGTAACCAAGACTAAAATTAAATATATTGAAAATTGTTATGTAAACATTAATTAAAACTATTGAACCGATTATATATTAAAATTAACCAAGTTTTTTCTGTACTATTATAAATTCTTTGTGTTTTATATATACTTTAGGCAAGTGATCTCAAGAGATTTTATGGACATTGCGATGCCATCTATTGACATTTAAAATAACTATAAGAATGGTTTAAGTAGTTGGCAACATTTCATGCAGATAAAAATTCTGCTTTTGGGGTATTCTGTGCAAATCCAATCAATACGACCCATAAAATAATAAGAATTAAATTTAATTTATCTGGTCAATATATATATATATATATATATATATATATATATATATATATATATATATATATATATATATATATATAATATATATATATATATATATATATATATATATATATATATATATATATATATATATATATATATATATATATATATAGAGAGAGAGAGAGAGAGAGAGAGAGAGAGAGAGAGAGAGAGATTAGTGAAATAGAAATAGATTTAGAAAGATTTTAACAACTTTTATATTTTACAGCTTGCCTAAAGCCGGGTACCCACGCGTGCGAAAGAACACAACCTGCTCTTGTAACAAAAACGCCAGTACGGACAGAGACTACAGCCCGTGCAACGTGGGCAATAATTCGGTCATTATCAATTGTCGGTAAATGCCCGTCGCATCAAAGGGATGTAGAGTTTCGAAAAGTGTGGACGGAACATGAGTTGCACGACTTATCAAGTGGCTCAACTTTATGACACCAAGAACAACCAGAATTTTTTAGTCTGATCCCCTCTGATTACCTTTATGGATAGAAGTAACGAGATTAAGAACTGATATCTTTTCAGAGAGAGAGAGAGAGAGAGAGAGAGAGAGAGAGAGAGAGAGAGAGAGAGAGAGAGAGAGAGAGAGAGAGACGTAATATATTTCTACCTACCTTGTCTACTGGCCACCTGAAATGAGGTGAAGAACATTGAATATCACTTCTGTATATGTGGACATAAGATGTTATGAGATGCCTACAATATTTGCTTCGACATTCTGCCATGAATGAATGGTCTTCAATTGTCTTGAATTAGTATATGAACGCTATTTGCTGGGTCCCAGACCATATAACTGCTTGTTATTACTAAAGAACAATTGAAAAATAGAAATGTGAGTGAAGAGTTGTGTTTTTATTGGAACACGAGAATTGAGTTTTTATCAAATTTTACTCTAAGTCCCTTTATCATTTAAACCAATTATTCTTGGCGGAGAATATCAGATTTCCTGTAGATATACATAATTGACATCCATAGATATGATTGATATCTAGATTACAAGAGACGATGCTACCTATTGTATATTCTATGATTACAAACCTGAGAGAGAGAGAGAGAGAGAGAGAGAGAGAGAGAGAGAGAGAGAGAGAGAGAGAGAGAGAGAGAGAGAGCGTTTATCCAATTACTGAAATTTATCGTTATAAAATGGTGAATATAATTTGCATTATTTGGACATATATAAAAACTTGTTATATAGCAAACTTTCTTTAGTATTTATTAAGCGTAAATATAAGAATCATAAGCTTTTATTCGCTTAAACTTATATGAATAGTCAATGAGAGTTTATAAAAGACTGCAAGCCTTTCCTTCAATGACTATTCAGCACAACCTCATTTTTCTTGACAAATATAGAAAATTTTTCTTTTAAAGCAATGATATTTTCCAAAGAAACGATTGGTAAAGTTTTACTGTCTTACAGATTCTCATTTCGAACAGAAAATATAGGTTTTCCTGTAGTAAATAACGCGATTTTACTTACGATTTGTAGCCTACCTCTCTCGCTCAAACTTCAATTTTCTGTCATATCCTAAATTTTGGAATCTCATGTCAGCAAGTAATTTACGACCACTCCCTATCTTTAACTGCCACCATTTTTTATCTTCATATTCGTGAAGTGATGTATCTAAATGTGTGCAGCATCTGCAACTTGTGCGTTGGCCCTCGTCGAGTTGTCGGTAAACAGCACTGACACTTAGAAATAATAACACAGGAGGTAACTAATGCTAATGAATTTTGTGCAATTTGCAGGGCTTTGCACCTACTACGCTTCTTCTAATCACAGACTCACGATACTGAATCTGAAGAGTCACCCACAACAAGGAATCTGGAACCTGGACTGGTCACTGATCGGCGATCACAGTTGAGCGCAATGATGTTACAGCGCTACAGTTGCGGCCTCAACATTATGACAACTTGATACGTGTACATTCGATACACTGTTGCTACAGTGCTCTACTTTCGTGTGTGTAGTGTACCAGACTTGTTTTTTTCTTTTTTTGTTGGCATAATAAATACAATTTTAAACTAAATTAGTATAAAATTAATTAATTTTGTACTGATAACTCTCTATTAATCCGCAAAATAAGACATATAAGTATTTTTCTCATTCATATTGGCAAAAGGAAAAACAGACAAATTTCTAGAACGAAATATGATCCAAAAGAACACACAATATAAAACTAAAATATGATGATATTTGCAATACAAATACAATTCATCATTACCATCTCCTCCTACGCCTATTGACGCAAAGGGCCTCGGTTAGATTTCGCCAGTCGTCTGTATCTTGAGCTTTTAATTCAATACTTCTTCATTCGTCATCTACTTACGCTTCATAGTCCTCAGCCATGTAGGCCTGGGTCTTCAAACTCTTCTAGTGCCTTGTGGAGCCCAGCTAAACATTTGGTGAGCTAATCTCTTTTAGGGAGTACGAAAAGCATGCCCAAACCATCGTCATCTACCCCTCATCATGATATCATCCAAATATGGCACTCGACTGGCCTAATTTCTCTTATAGTTTCATTTCTAATCCTGTCCTGCCATTTAATTCTGAATATCCTTCTCAGGGCTTTGTTCTCAAATCTACTAAATCTGTTGGAGATTGTTTCATTGTCATACCATGACTCATGTCCATATAGTAAAAACGATCTCACTAAACTTATATATACAGTAGTCTGATTTTTAAAAATAATTTCAGGCGATTTAATTTCCAAATTTTACTTAACCTAGTCATTGTTTGATTTGCTTGTTTTAGTCTTTCACTAAATTCAGATTGGTAGGAATAAAAGTTAATTGAATAATTACTTTTTTTAAGTAAACTGTTGTTTGTCGTATTTCATTGTAAGTAAACTTTAGAAATCAAATCGCCTGAAGTTACATATAAAAATCTGGCTATACACCAGTTTAATGAGATCGGTGTTACTGTATGGCCATGAGTCATGGTATGACAATGGAACACTCGCCAATAGATTTGGTAGACTTGAGAACAAAGCCCTCGGAAGGATAATGGTAGTTAAATGGCAGGACAGGATTAGAAAAGAAGCTATAAGAGAGATCACCCGAGTTCCAGATGTGGATGAAATCATGGTGAGGGGTAGATGGAGATGGTTTGGGCATACTCTTTGCACTCCCCAAGAAAGATTAGTTCACAACACGTTTAGCTGTGCTCCACAAGGCACTGAAAGAGTTGGAACGGCCAGGCCTTCATGTCTGAGGACTATGAAGCATGAAGTAGATGATGATGAATGAAGAAGTATTGAATTAAAAGCTCACGATAGAGACAACTAGTGAAATCTAACCAAGGCCCTTTGCATCAATAGGCATAGGAGGAGATACCATATTAATACTGTTCCTCACAATAGTGTAACACTTAAACTTAAAATTAACTTTGTTTAGTTTTCTAATCTTTTTATTCCTGTCTACTTTTTTTAAGCTTTTTATATTGTCAATGTACTCTGATCATAAAGGTGTGCCATCTCATTCACGCGGACACCACACTCATGTTTCTTGATAATTTAATGCTTTATCTTCATTGTCATCATGAGTTTTTTCTTCTCACTACCAACCATACCACTCCTTTTCTTAGGACCCATCACCAATTACATAAGATTTTCACAAATTCAGTTAAAATCATGTAAATAATGCAAATACAACACAGGAGATGCTCTATGTTGGAATGCTTATATGTCGAGGTATTACTGTAAAGGCCACAAGGGGTCACATAAGGGTGACAATTGTATGTGTAGATTAAAAGTCTTTTGTCAATAAAGTTGACATTGGCCTAAAAGTGGAAAATCTAATTACACTAATGAAAATACAGTTGAAATTTGAGTGCTACATTCAATGGCATTTGTCATTCAAGCCTATCTGACTGCATTTAGTAGGAGAAAAGGTAAAGAAGGCTTTCTCCTTTATTTGTATGTGCAATGCTTGTTGCATGTGCATTGCAGAACAATTATGTCATGGCATATTTTTTTTTCATTTTCGTTTAGCTTTTTTCATCGAACAAATAGCACACAAATTGTGTGAAAGTAGTTTATTTGATTTCAAAATTTTTTTTATTCTAACTATAGTAATATGATGATGCACTTTGGCATAATCCTTTATTCAGCTTTTTAATTTAATTTTGTTTCTATCTTTATCAATTTGTTTACTTATGCTATGAAACATCAACATAAAAAAGGTTGACCCCTGATGTCATTGCTTCCAGTAAATAGGCTTGCCTTTGGCCAAAAGTTACCAGTCTGACACCTATCTATTCACGGCCTGGATCACTAGAGGGTTAATTGTTATGGGTCATTATTTTCTAACAGTTCATTAAGAAGATAAGATTCTTTTCCAAGCATAACTTTTATCTGATTCCTGTAAATTCAAGTCATACTGGATATATTTTTAATTTAGTTTAATCTCTATTTGACACATAAATTTTGTCATTTTACAGAAATCTGAATTTGAATTATAAGAGAAAGTGGTTGTGCACCATTGAAAGGGAAACAGTTAAGGATAATGAAAGACTTTTCTTAACATCATAGCCACTTTTATTAGTTAATTCTAAGCAATATTCAAATATTACGAATTAAGGAGCAAACAACCTGACCTTGATTTATTCAGCTTCAAACCAAAGTTACAACTCAAATTGTTGCAAGTTACGAAAGATCTGTACTCAACTTAGCTAAATGTCGTTTTACAGAACAGCTAGAAATAAGAATAAGGCATCCATGTAATCAATGACAAGCACGACATAACAACTGGAAAACATATTCATAAAAACTATATCTATAGCAATATGTGACTTTGATATAACTTTATGAATCATGATATGTACACATATGGTCACTTGAGTCAGCAACAAAGGCTGAATAAAAATTCATAAAACTGTACTAATTAATTTGAACAATGTCCTTTCCTACATTTGCAAATGTTCGGGAAAAATAATAAAATAAATGGCATACAGTAATGACACTTTTAACTGTAAACTGGGGTATCACATTTAGGGTTTTCATCTTTGCACCATTGACACATGACTACAACGCTTATGCTCGTTTTATATGCAAGCCAAAAATTCTTTTTATGATACAATCTATACAATTTGTTTCTAACACATACTGTACTTTTAAATCCGAATCTTATTCTTTTGATTCAGGCAAACACTTCTACTTATGTATTGTATATTAAGTAAATATGAACATAAATTGGGACATGTAGTCATGAAATATACCCAGTTCATTGAAAATATTCTTGTATTCTCTGAGTTGTGCATAAAGATACAAAGCTTGTGACATGCTAGATTTTCTCCTTTCCAAGTGATGATTTATTGAATGATCTACCAAGGGCATATAAAAACTGACATGGATGTAAGGAAATGGAAAAAACTAGCATGCCTTCTGCTTTTAAACAATTAACATTAAAGTATTCTAATAGCCCAAGTAAAAAAATTTTCAATTTCAGAACCGGGAGCATTCAGTATCTCCATTGGCAAAACGGGTGTTGCTAGTTCCTGGATTTGCCCCACCTATTGCCAGAGGTTGAGCCACGTAGTTGAATTACACAGCCTTCTCTTCTTCAGTGTCAGAGGCATTAGGGTCTTCCTCCTCATCGCTAGGCAAGTCGCTCGCCCCCTCGTGGGTCATTGTGGCCACCAGAGTGCCAACTGCCTTCCCCAAGTCGCCTGATGGAGGAGATAACATCATAAGTGCTGTGAAGAAAGTTAACTGTTTTGAACAACAATGAAAAATTATCATAAATTCCTTATTTTTCTTAGGTTGGACTACCATAACTTTTAGATTTATACATATTTCTATTATATTCTTGTAAGTCCCTCATGGCCATAGTGATAATGAAATGCACTGCAATGCAAAACAAATAATGCAAGGTTTCTAAAACAAATTCTTATTGAAAATGGATTTCTAAATGTACTAGCAAAAAGATTTGTACAAAATACCACTCTAATTATGATCCGTCAATTGTGAATATGCATGTAAATCTTTAAATAAATCATTTAGATGATCTTTTGTTTTCATGAACATATGTACAAAACACAGTACAGACAGGAGACTTGATTACTGCAAAAGTAGAATTGTGATAAATATTTCCTTGAAGACTAAAAAAACCAAAAATAATTAGTCTTTACCTATAAGACCATAAGAAAGAAACAACAGTAAAACCTTTGAAAAAATTTATATTTTTTTCATGTTATACTTTGCCTTTTTTATAGATAACATAATGATAACTAACCAGAAGTACATACACTATTAGGCTTTCACTCTTTTAATATAAATATCTCCTTCTATCAAGGTTCAGAAAATGCTCATCAAGATAGAGTTTTGAAGTACAGTAGATAATTAGATAGTTACAAAACTGTTGTAAGTTCATTAGATATTGCGGCCAAGAAAACACTGTAAGCAATATGAATAACTTACCACCCAGAACTCCTATAAGGGGCTGCATGAAGGAATAAAAATTCTCATGAATTTTGTGCCTATATTACATTATAGTGCAGCATTTCACAAAACATTACTAATTATTGTTTTAATGTACTGTGCACGAGCCCAACAGTAAAAAGTAATTAAGTGCCTTGCTCATATTTATACAAACTTAAACTGTCCGACTCATGGCCATACAGTAACACTGATCTCACTAAACAGATATATAACCTGATTTTTCAATATTAAACTTACCCGATAATCATGTAGCTGTCAACTCCGTTGCCCGACAGAATTCTACGGGAGGGATACGCCAGCTATCACTATACTAGAAGGGGGTGTACTCACCAGCGCCACCTGTGGCCAGGTACTACAGTACTTCTTGTTGACACCTCCTCAATTTTTCCTCTGTCGTGCTTCCAGCAAGACGTTCTGGGATACGCTTATGATCTTGGAGTATTTTCACGGCTTTTGGTGAAGTATTTCTCTCAGATTTCGGCTGTCGCTTTACTGGAAAACTTCTATATTAGCTTAGATAGCTATTATTTAGTTCTGATTAATGGTTAACGATCTTTTTGCTTGATTTGGAATCCCCACTTGGCTAACTCTTTGATTCAAGATGTCTGACATTTCACAAGCCCCACCCCATAGACGATGTAGGTCTTGTAATAGGCGTATTCCGAAGGCATCGGTAGATCCTCACACCGCTTGTTCTGACTGTAGGGAAAGACCCTGTCAGTTGGAAGATCGATGTGAGGAATGCGCCGGACTTTCGGAACTTGAATTTGTCCGATTTCTTAAATATTCAACCAAGTTAGAGAGAGAGAGAGTTAGGAGGAGTTCTTCTCGCTCTTCACTTTTTTCCTCACCTCATGATCCCCTACCTTTTCCTCCCCCTGTAGTGGCTACCCCCGAACCTACTATTTGCCCTCAACCTGATATGTCTGTTGTTTTGCGTGCCATTCAGGCTTTAGGTGACAAAGTGGAATCGGTGGTTAGTGATCATAAGTCTCTTATGGCCGAAGTCAAGGAACTTAAGGTCAAGAGTGCAGTGGGTGGTAATAGTGCCAGTGCTGTGACAAGTGCTAGTGTCAGTGCAGTGCCAAGTGCTAGTGTCAGTGTCAGTGTGGTGCGTGAGGGTACTTCTGTGCGTGCCAGTCGTCCTCCCAGTCCGGGACCTCTTGCAAGCTCCCAAGCCCAGGGGAGAAGCAATGTCGAAGGGCAAAAGGGTTCGGCAGGCCTTGATCGGCGCACAGAAGTATCCTCGGTGGTTGCGGGCGTGTCTTCCAGAGACCGTCACTCCCACCCGCAGACGATTGAGCCCGTCTTTTACTCGTCTGCTGAAGAATTGTCAGGAAGAAAACGTTGGACTCAGGTCTCAAGACCTCTCAAACGCAAAGTCCAGACCTCAAGAGCTCTACAACCTGGCTGCAGTCATTGGATCAGCTCTGACTCGCCGCAGTCATCAGTTGACTGCACACCTCCTAAGAGGAGTAAGGTGCTGCCGCAACAGATCTCTTCTGTTAAGGCTTTGCCTCAGCAGACCTTAGTGTCTGCCGACCCCAAGTTGACTCTACTGCAGTCCATGCAGTCACAACTTGCGGTCTTAATGCGTGAGTGTCAGGCTGAGAAGGTTACACCTCCTCCTGCGATCGCTCCGCCTAACCGCAGTCCTGTCTGCCAGGCGTACGATGTTGAGGCTCCTCAGGATACCTTACCACGTACTGAGTTGCCAGTTTCCAGCGGTGTGCAGCTACCTCCGCCTTCCTTAAGGCAACCTCAGCAATGGGAACAGGAAGCTTATACCTTACTTCCTCCGCTTCCACTTGCGGTTCCACCAGTGAGGCAACACTCTCTTGAGGTACAACAACCTCTCCCATCCATGAGGCAGACACCTCAGCTCTCGCTGCAGCGACCTCAACCCTCCTCAAGGCGAGAGCCTCAACACCTTAGCCTTGCGCCTCAGGAACCTCAACTCGCGAGACAAGAACTGCGTTCTGCGCAGCCACTACCTCAACTCTCGCAGCTCACACCTCAGGAACCTCAACTCGTTCCTCAGGAACCTGCTACTGCGCATCCGCTAACCTTACAGCAAGCGCAACTCTTGAGTCAAGACACTCATGCCAGGAGTCAGCCTCCTCAACCCATACGCCTACCTTCTGCTACTCCTTTTGACCAGCCTTTGCAGCCTGAACCTCAGGTTTTGCCTCAGCAACAGAGACTTGAGGATGAAACCACAAGCGATTTTGCTCCCGCTCGTGCAGATTCTGCTGTTCAGCATACCTTACCTCTCACTTCGCTACACTCTGGTGATGAGGTTTCTGATGATGAGGCTGCACACCTGGATCCCTCATCAGACGTGGAAGAATCCAAGTCTTCTCCTCCTCCTATTGACTTTCGTAAGGTCCTGGCTCTTTTCAGAGAGGTATACCCAGACCATTTTGTCTCTGCTACCCCCCGCTCTCCGCCATCTGAGTTTTCGCTGGGCATGACGCCAGCAAAGTCAACTTATACTAAGCTCGTCTTTGCAAGGTCCTCTAAGAGAGCTCTAAGAATTTTAGGGGAGTGGTTGCAGTCTAAGCAGCAACTAGGAAAGACTTCCTTTATGTTCCCACCGACTAAGCTCACTTCTAAAGCGGGCGTTTGGTATGCCACAGGAGAGGAACCAGGCTTGGGAGTACCTGCCTCTGCCCAGGCTGACTTCTCAAGTTTGGTAGACTCTCCTCGTAGAACAGCAATGAGGCGCTCTAAGGTTTGCTGGACCTTCTCCGATCTAGATCACTTCCTAAAGGGTGTATTTCGAGCCTTTGAGATGTTCAATTTCCTAGACTGGTGCCTGGGGGCCCTTAGCAAGAAGACCTCCCCTGCGGACAAGGACTCAGCCATGCTCTTAATGTCCTGCATGGATAAAGCTATTAGGGATGGATCTGGCGAGCTTGCTTCAATGTTTGTGTCAGGAGTGCTTAAAAAAAGGGAGCAGCTTTGTACCTTCCTTTCTTCCAGCATCACACCTTGTCAAAGGTCTCAACTCCTTTTCGCTCCGCTCTCTAAGTTCTTGTTTCCCGAAGAGCTTGTTAAGGACTTGTCTGCGGCCCTGATTCAAAAGGACACCCATGATCTTGTGGCCTCTTCAGCTCGTAAGACTAAGGTTGCTCCCTCAGTCCCCAGGACTTATCGCACCCCAGTGGCTGATACTCCTGCTACGAGGTTTATTCCGCCCTTTCGTGGTAGAGCCCCCAGCCGAGGAAGCTCCCGTCCAGACTCTTCCAGGAGCAAGTCTAGGAAAGGTTCCAAGACTTCAAAAGGCAAACACTGACTCTCCTCCTCTCCAGACAGCAGTAGGAGCCAGACTCAAGATCTTCTGGCAAGTCTGGGAAAAGAGAGGTGCAGACGCCCAGTCTGTCAGTTGGCTGAGGGAGGGTTACAGGATACCATTCTGCCGCAAACCCCCTCTGACCACTTCTCCCATCAACCTCTCTCCCAACTACAAGGAAAAGGACAAGAGGCTAGCGTTGCACCAGGAGGTGTCGCTCCTGTTACAGAAGAAGGCAGTGGTTATAGTCCGGGACCATCAATCCCCGGGCTTCTACAACCGTCTCTTTCTGGTGGCCAAGAAGACAGGAGGTTGGAGACCGGTGCTGGACGTCAGCGCGCTCAATGCTTATGTCACCAAGCAGACGTTCACTATGGAGACGACGAAGTCGGTCCTAGCAGCGGTCAGGCAGGAGGACTGGATGGTATCGTTGGATCTGAAAGATGCTTACTTTCACGTTCCTATTCATCCAGACTCCCAACCTTTCCTGAGATTCGTTTTTGGAAAGGTTGTCTACCAATTCCAAGCCCTGTGTTTTGGCCTAAGCACAGCTCCTATGGTGTTTACGCATCTGATGAGGAATATTGCAAAATTCCTCCACTTATCGGACATCAGAGCCTCCCTTTATTTAGACGACTGGCTGTTGAGAGCCTCCACGAGTCGTCGCTGTCTGGAGAGTCTCAACTGGACTTTGGACTTGATCAAAGAACTGGGTCTGTTAGTCAATTTAGAAAAGTCCCAGCTCATTCCCTCCCAATCCATTATGTACCTGGGAATGGAGATTCGGAGTCAGGATTTTCGGGCTTTTCCATCGGCCCCAAGGATAAGCCAAGCCCTAGATTGCATCCTGAGCATGCTGAAGAGGAGCAGTTGCTCGGTGAGACAGTGGATGAGTCTCACAGGGACCCTTTCATCGTTGGCCCTGTTCGTCGAGCTAGGGAGACTCCACCTCCGCCCTCTCCAATTCCATCTAGCAGCTCATTGGGACAAGGGTTTGACGCTCGAAGCAGTCTCTATCCCGGTCACCAAAGAGATGAAGACCACTCTCTTGTGGTGGAAGACCAATCTCCTTCTCAGGGAGGGCCTATCGTTGGCGATTCAGACCCCCAATCTTCATCTCTTCTCGGATGCATCGGACTCGGGCTGGGGCGCGACCTTGAACGGACAGGAGTGCTCGGGAACGTGGAACGAGGAACAGGAAACGCTCCACATCAACTGCAAGGAGCTACTAGCAGTTCATTTAGCCCTATTGAACTTCAAGTCCCTCCTGCTAGGCAAGGTGGTGGAGGTGAACTCCGACAACACCACAGCCTTGGCTTACATCTCCAAGCAAGGAGGGACCCATTCGAGGAGCCTATACGAGATAGCAAGGGACCTCCTCATTTGGTCAAGAAGTCTAAACCTCACCCTAGTTACGAGGTTCATTCAGGGCAACATGAACGTCTCAGCAGATCGCCTAAGCAGAAGGGATCAGGTCATCCCCACGGAATGGACCCTCCACAAGAGCGTGTGCAACAGACTTTGGACCTTGTGGGGTCAGCCGACAATAGATCTTTTTGCCACCTCCATGACCAAGAGACTTCCTTTGTACTGTTCCCCAGTTCCAGACCCAGCAGCAGTTCATGTGGATGCTTTTCTGCTGAATTGGTCCCATCTCGACCTTTACGCATTCCCACCGTTCAAGATCATAAACAAAGTCCTTCAGAAGTTCATCTCGCACGAAGGGACACGGCTGACGCTGGTTGCTCCCCTTTGGCCTGCAAGAGAATGGTTCACAGAGGTACTACAATGGCTGGTCGACGTCCCCAGGACTCTCCCTCTAAGAGTGGACCTTCTACGTCAACCTCACGTAGACAGGTTGCACCCAAACCTCCACGCTCTTCGGCTGACTGCCTTCAGACTGTCGAAAGATTCGCTAGAGCTAGAGGCTTTTCGAAGGAGGCAGCCAGTGCGATTGCCAGAGCAAGGAGGGTATCCACTCGTAGAGTCTACCAATCCAAGTGGGAAGTCTTCCGGAGCTGGTGTAGAGCCAATGCAGTTTCCTCTACCAATACCTCTGTAACCCAAATAGCTGACTTCCTATTACATCTAAGGAATGAGAGATCCCTTTCAGCTCCTACGATTAAAGGGTACAGGAGTATGTTGGCTTCAGTTCTCCGCCACAGAGGTTTGGACCTTTCTTCCAACAAGGACCTTCAAGACATCCTTAAGTCTTTTGAGACTTCTAAAGAACGTCGTCTACCCACTCCAGGCTGGAATCTAGACGTAGTCTTAAGGTTCCTTATGTCACCTAGGTTCGAACCTCTCCAGTCAGCTTCCTTCAAGGACCTTACCCTCAAGACTCTTTTTCTCGTCTGCCTTGCAACAGCTAAAAGAGTCAGTGAGGTTCATGCCTTCAGCAAGAACATTGGGTTCACATCCGAATCTGCAACATGTTCTTTACAGCTCGGATTCTTAGCTAAGAATGAACTTCCTTCACGTCCTTGGCCTAGATCGTTTGAAATTCCTAGCCTCTCCAACATGGTAGGTAACGAGCTAGAAAGAGTTCTTTGCCCTGTCAGAGCTCTGAAATATTATCTTAATAGGTCAAAACCTATTCGAGGACAGTCAGAAGCCTTATGGTGTGCAATCAAGAAACCTTCGAGGCCCATGTCCAAAAACGGGGTTTCGTATTATATAAGGCTTCTGTTTAGAGAAGCCCATTCTCACTTGAAGGAGGAAGACCTTGCTTTGCTGAAGGTAAGGACCCACGAAGTGAGAGCCGTAGCTACTTCGATGGCCTTTAATAAAAACCGTTCTCTGCAGAGCATAATGGATGCAACTTATTGGAGGAGCAAGTCAGTGTTTGCATCATTTTATCTTAAAGATGTCCAGTCTCTTTACGAGAACTGCTACACCCTGGGACCATTCGTAGCAGCGAGTGCAGTAGTAGGTGAGGGCTCAGCCACTACATTCCCTTAATCCCATAACCTTTTTTAACCTTTCTCTTGAATGCTTTTATTGTTGTTTTTATGGTTGTTACGGTAGGCTAAGAAGCCTTCCGCATCCTTTTGATTTGGCGGGTGGTCAATTCATTCTTGAGAAGCGCCTGGGTTAGAGGTTGTGTAGAGGTCCTTTAGTAGGGGTTGCAGCCCTATATACTTTAGCACCTTAGAGTTGATTCAGCCTCCTAAGAGGAACGCTGCGCTCAGTAAGGAAGACGAACTTAATAAAGGCAGAGTAACGGTTCAAGTCGACTTCCTTACCAGGTACTTATTATTTCATTGTTATTTTGAGATAACTGATTATATGAAATACGGGATACTTAGCTATCCTTTAGTCTTGTACACTGGTTTTCACCCACCCCCCTGGGTGTGAATCAGCTACATGATTATCGGGTAAGTTTAATATTGAAAAATGTTATTTTTATTAGTAAAATAAATTTTTGAATATACTTACCCGATAATCATGATTTAATTGACCCTCCCTTCCTCCCCATAGAGAACCAGTGGACCGAGGAAAAATTGAGGAGGTGTCAACAAGAAGTACTGTAGTACCTGGCCACAGGTGGCGCTGGTGAGTACACCCCCTTCTAGTATAGTGATAGCTGGCGTATCCCTCCCGTAGAATTCTGTCGGGCAACGGAGTTGACAGCTACATGATTATCGGGTAAGTATATTCAAAAATTTATTTTACTAATAAAAATAACATTTTTATATGTAATTTCAGGCAATTGCATTTCCAAATTTTACTTAACCTAGCCATTGTGTGATTTGCTTTTTTCAATCTTTCATGAAACTCTAACTCCAAAGATGTGTGATGTACAGTACAGTATATAAATATGGCTTTTCATGTATTATCTTGTAAAATAAGAGTACAGAAAACCTACTTTGCATAACTACTTGTGATCACAGGTGGGACAGATATCTATAAGATTTGCTATAGTTTAGATATAGTATATTGTAAATTACTCATAATTTAATGTTTGTTATAATTCATTGAAGACAAAATTTAACCACTTCTCTGACTCTGAAAAAAATAACTTCAATACGTTTTAAAATGGTTTATGAAGCAATTCTGCTTCAGGTCAAGATAATGATCACAAAGATGAAAAAATAGCATCTGGAATTCAAGTCAATGAACAATAAAATATAATAGTAAATGGGATGTTAAACTATCATTACTGTTTACATACATGCCAGGTAAGTTAAGGTAAATTTAAGAGGTTTCTTACAAGATGCTATATTATTCTAGCGATCATCATAATTTGTCAGGCTTTTATTTTTTTTCATGCATTTCAAAATATATTTTTAAGAAGTGTTTAACTTGCAAAAATAAGTTTCTAGGTCTAGGAGATAAAATACTCAAGGTTAATTGTGTATTGAAAGTAATTTTCTGTAATCCCACATGCTGCTCTTTCACACAACATACTTGATGAGAGACTCGACAGTTTCAAATAGTAAAATTATCTTCAAATGAAAAGATTATCAAAATTTTAACAAGATATATTGACCCATAACCAGCTTCTTTCAGAATATTCTGATTGAAGAATTCAGTCAACTAGATGAGTGATCTCCATTCATTCACCTTTTATGTTGGCCTAGCTTTGGACTGTACCAGGTTTGAATGAAAGCCCTTCAACAGTGAAGAGTTACCATGACAAGGTAAGTGGGACAGATGCACTGATGGAAAAACATGCTGGCAGACAAAGACAGACGGATGATCTCTGTTCACACATATTTCTAGATGACGGTCTAGTTTTGTACCAAGTATGGCAGAAATCCCTCTAATAGTGTAGCAGTTGTGATGAAAGGTTAAATTTGAAAGAAGCACTGATGGTTGGAGAGACAGACCAAGTACCTTTATATAAATGTATGGATAATGGGGTTACTGTTTTATCAAGTTTTACTGAAATAGTTTTAACCATGTAGGATAAGTTGTGGTGACAGGTGTGACATATATACCAATGAACAGTCAGATAATCAATCTCTTCATGTACATCCATCGATAAATGATGACCTACCTTAACACCGAGATATAGTTAAAATTCCTTAAGCATGTAGAATCTGTGATGAAATGCTTAGTGTGATAGACAAGCTTACATAGACACAGCTGGATGAATTTCCCTCATGCACATCTATGCATGACAGTCTACTTTTGTACTGAATTTGACTGAAACCTCTTCAATGGTAGTAAGGGTTGCAGTGTATAAGGTTAGTGTTGCAAACACAAATGGACAATTTGTTGAGACAACAAAAAAGTTCACCTATCATGAAATAGTTGAGTAATAAAACACCTTGCAAGAAGTATGTATCATGTCACTAGTAAAACACTATATTCACGTTTTATAGATCTAAACAATGATAGCATTCTGTAAAAGTATCATCCTAAAAGTTAAAAGGTTACTCATGAATGGCATAGGCAAGGGACAAGACAATACTCTAAGAGACTGAGATTTATGTACAAATGATCACTGCCCAAGCCCTTTCTCCATTAAGCTAGGGACAGGCAATTGCTGCTGATGACTTAGCAGGTAGACCTAAAGGTTCTCCCAAACACACAATCCCTAGCTCATAAGAACAGTGAGGTTGCAGAAACTATTAGAGACTATCGAACTTGAATGGGGCTCAAACCTCATCCAACAGACTGCGAGAGAAAGAGATGCTTCCAATAGGCTACTGCAACTCTAATCATAATTTTTACTGTGAAATTTCTAAGTGTGTTTTATGTTCTGTTTAATGGTTGACCTGCCAATATTTTTACTGTCAAAGCTGATCTGTCTTCTATGTATGTGGGGATTGTATCATGTGGGTATTTCATCAAATATCCAAGGGTAAAACATGTATGACCACTTCAAAGAAGCTTTTAGAATTTCTATGTGATGCTATTTTTGTTTTGAGGAATGTCTCTGTCCAGTGATGAGTTTAATTTGTTTTGATTTATTGTTATCAAATTTATTCCATAAAATCTATCTTATTTCAAAGATTCAGTACTATAAAGTGTTTTAGAAATGTTTAACAATCAGGGATGGGAATGGTTTTGTTGGGTCTTGTAATAGCAGTTGTTCCTTTGGCTGCTTTATAATTCCTATTAGTTGGCAGTTTGGATGCTTTATCAGCTTCTTTATTCCTCTTTATGCCCCACATGGGCTGGGATCTAAAAAAAATTATATTAGCTTCATATGATATATATAATAGAAAATGTATTTGTTGTACTAGACAATTATTTTAACAATAGATTTTAAGGTATGGAATGACTGAAGACCAAAAATTTCTTTGTTAGCACACATTTCTGTTGTAAAGACCAAAAATTTCTTTGTTAGCACACATTTCTGTTGTGAAGACCAAAAATGTCTTTGTTAGCACACATTTCTGTTGTGAAGACCAAAAATGTCTTTGTTAGCACACATTTCTGTTGTAAAAACAGAAGTGTTTGTTTGGTAAAGCAAAGTGACTAGTGTTCTTGAATATGTCAGGAAAACCTATATCTGCTGGTGATTTGGAATTATCAGGTGTTGTTATCACCATCTCCTCCAATGCCTATTGATGCAAAGGGTCTCGATTAGATTTTGCCAGTCGTCCCTATCTTGAGTTTTTAATTCACTACTTCTCCATTCATCATCTCCTACTTTACGCTCCGTAGTCCTCACCCATGTAGGCCTGTGTCTTCCACCTTGTGGAGCCCAGCTGAATGTTTGGTGAACTAATCTCTCTTGGGAAGTGCAAAGAGCATGCCCAAACCATCTCCATCTACCCCTCACCACGATCTCATCCACATATGGCACTCAAGTAATCTCTCTTATAATTTCATTTCTAATCCTGTCCTGCCATTTAACTACCAATAGGCTATCCTTCTGCACGCTTTGTTCTCAAATCTACTAAATCTATTAGAGATTGTTTCCTTGTCATATCACGACTCAAGTCTATATAGTAAAACCGATCTCACTAGACAGATATATAGTCTGATTTTTATTTGTAATTTCACACTATTTGATTTCCAAATTTTACTTAACCTAGCCATTGTCTGATCTTTTTTAATCTTTCACTAAAGAAAATGGGAAATTTTCTATTTTAAGGAGTTATGTTGACATTCCAAGCTTAGTCGAAAGCAATATGGACATCAGGCGAGTATAGAAATAGGAAATTTTATCATTAGAATTCTTTTTTCCTAACAATAAAAATTTATAAAGTCCTTTAATAGGAATATGATTTTGTGAGGCTGAAAAGGCTGTTAAACTTTTAATAGGAATATGATTTTGTGAGGCTGAAAAGGCTGTTAAACTTTTAATGAGATGCTTGTAGTTACTGGTGGTGGAAGGGAAGTCATGTCTACCAGGCAGTCAGAGAAGCTCCCACCCTAGACCTAGGTTTTGCAGGGGGGTTGAGGCAGGAAGTGTAACTTGAAGGACTCAAGTTTGTATAGTTAGGAAAAATACAAATTACATAAATATTTGTCACTTGTTCCTACATAACTACCAATACTCGTCCTTTAGCAAGAGACTTGTCTGTAGGAAGGAGGAAGTCCCTAGAACTAAAACTAGCCGATTCACATTCTCAGGATTGTCAAGGTACTCAAGTCCTGTAAAGAAACCGAGTAATGACTCCTGTCAACTTCCTAATGACCTGGACATAAAGATGTCACAAGTGTTAGGGTAAGGATTAGATGACTGAAAGACAGTTATTGAAGGATATATGATCATTTACAAGAACTGGTTTGCATACGTTTTGTAAATCCTCCTGCTTGTCTGGGAGGATGGGGAGATACTTCTAAACAAAACTTATCTTTACAAAAATATTGCTTGATCCTGAGGCTTACCTGCATCTGGTCCAGCACATAACAAAACAACTGCTACATCCCAAGGAAGGGGGACAAGAAAAGGAAAAGGGTCAGTTACTCTTACATCTCCTTCTAGACTACATTGCAACCACTACATTACACAAGATGCTTCTTGTCCTGTGAGGGAGCAACCCGTTGAGCAGCTACCACTGGACCAAGGGTACAGATATCCATGGACCTGTGGGTATCCCCCCGTAGGTAGTAGGCAAGTAGGCAGTGAAGGTTTTCTGTTATTTCCAGATTCCTGCCTTCAAGACTTGTGTCACTGACTGTTAATTCCTGAAAGATAGAGTAGGGAAGTCATGTCTACCAGGCAGTCAGAGAAGCTCCCACTTTTGACCTTAGACCTAGGTTTTGCGGGGTGGTTGAGGCAGGAAGTGTAACTTGAAGGACTCAAGTTTGTATAGTTAGGAAAAATACAAATTACATAAATATTTGTCACTTGTTCCTACATAACTACCAATACTCGTCCTTTAGCAAGAGACTTGTCTGTAGGAAGGAGGAAGTCCCTAGAACTAAAACTGGCCGATTCACATTCTCAGGATTGTCAAGGTACTCAAGTCCTGTAAAGAAACCGAGTAATGACTCCTGTCAACTTCCTAATGACCTGGACATAAAGATGTCACAAGTGTTAGGGTAAGGATTAGATGACTGAAAGACAGTTATTGAAGGATATATGATCATTTACAAGAACTGGTTTGCATACGTTTTGTAAATCCTCCTGCTTGTCTGGGAGGATGGGGAGATACTTCTAAACAAAACTTATCTTTACAAAAATATTGCTTGATCCTGAGGCTTACCTGCATCTGGTCCAGCACATAACAAAACAACTGCTACATCCCAAGGAAGGGGGACAAGAAAAGGAAAAGGGTCAGTTACTCTTACATCTCCTTCTAGACTACATTGCAACCACTACATTACACAAGATGCTTCTTGTCCTGTGAGGGAGCAACCCGTTGAGCAGCTACCACTGGACCAAGGGTACAGATATCCATGGACCTGTGGGTATACCCCCGTAGGTAGTAGGCAAGTAGGCAGTGAAGGTTTTCTGTTATTTCCAGATTCCTGCCTTCAAGACTTGTGTCACTGACTGTTAATTCCTGAAAGATAGAGTAGATTCGATACCTCTAACTTCATGCATTCGAGCCTAGAATGGTTCTTCAGTTCCCTTGCTGGTTGCAGGATAAGTAATTCTGATTGTGTCACAAAGCCAGAAAGAAATGGTGTTCTTGGATATCTTTTCTACCCTTCCATTGCCGAGAAAAAGTCTCTGGTGGTCTGAACTAAAGCTGTGAGTCCTCTTCAAGTAGTGCCGTAGTGCCCTAACTTGACAGAGAAGTAAGTCATCATTCTTCCGTCCTTCAGTATATTGTACAGTAACTTGTGTCATACGAAATGCCATGCAGCTCCTCTTAGCCAAGGCTATTAAGAAGACAGCACCCTATCTAATGCCCATCTCAAGGGCTCCTACGGGATGTGCTTGAGAGACCTGATGACTTGAGTGACATCCCATTCTGGTACTTGAATTTATTGAGAGGGCAAAACTGTTCGAAGTTCCTCATGAGAATAGACAATTCCCACAAAGTGGAAAGGTTTAAGGTTCTGTTGAATAATCAGCAGAAGGGTGGAAAGGTGTAATCATCTATGTCTTTACAGTGGTGTTGGAAGCCATCTTTGAAGGGTGCTGATAGAAAGCAGAATACTGGAAGTCTCTTGTTGGATTGAGTGGCAAACGAGTTGATCGATGGTAAACCCTAAAGAGCACGAAGCCTTTATACCACACACGGATGTAAGGACCATTCTGATCTTATAACCTACCCCTAGTGACTGAGTGTGTCTGATAAAACATTCCTCTTGCCTGGAATAAACCTTTATGACAGTTATACAGTATTATTGATTACATGACTGTGTACCTTCTTATCCAACTTGCAAAGGGTCTATGAAACAGTGGCCCTTTGCTTGTCAAAGTAAGCCACAACGGTAATGTCACTCATCGATGCTACTGAGTGCCCAATAAAATTCTATTAGAAAGCTTGGAATGCCAGAAGTGCTGCTTGCATTTCCAGCAGGTTGATGTGCAGGATTTTTTCTTCTGTGAACCATATCCCTGAGATGGTCTGTTATTCAGGTACGCAACCTGTCCCTCCATGGATGTGTCCCTGAACAGCAGCATATCTGGAGGTGACGACTCAAGTGGAGTTTCCATGATGAGGTCTATATCATTCAGCAACCAGACTAGATCATCCTCTACTTTTTGTCCCACTGGAACCAGATGGTAGGGGGATCACTGATTACCAACCAGTGAAGCTTCAGACTGCAATGGAGTGATCACTGGTGGAGATGCTCAAGTTTTTGTTTGTGCAGAAACAGTTATGCTACCTCCCTGGATCTTCTGATACGATCATCCAACGTGAAGACTCTTGCTAATGCCGTGTTTATCAGCATACCCAGGTACTAGTAATAATAATAATAACCTGTCCTTATTTCTGCAAAAAAAGAGCTCCAATCTCCAACACCAGGGGTTTCCTTCTTGAATAATTATTATTAGCCTCTAAAGAGTGATCAAAGCATTGTGTGGCCCCCTGACTGGTGCGCCAAGATGGTCACAGAGAGTCAAGCGAGTACCTGTCATTGGGATGAGAGAAGCCTTGCTGACGATCATGTGAACAAGATGAGGAATCTCAGCGCTTGTACAAGCACTCAGAGCAGTCCTGGGAAGTCACCTTTCTCATCTTCCTATCATGTAGATGGATTCGAAAGTTTTGGTGAATGGAAAGATCTTGGCACGTGGGAAGATCTCATGTTGTAGACCAGTCTCAGCATGCACGAAAATCTCGTGTTGTGAACTGGTCTTGGCACATTGGAAGATCTCGGTGAATGGAGGGATGTCTGAACATTGAAAGATCTTGGTGCATAGACTCTGAGCACTCGGATGAAGCAGGAGACATGTGATCTGTGACCCGGTCAGGTGACATATGCTCTGTGACCCGAAGGTCAGGATCACTAGATCAAGCGTGAAGTGTCTGAACATGTGGTGTCCGAATGTGTGGTGTCTCAACGTGTGATGTCCAATTGTATGGATACCAATCATGAGGTGATGAAGCACGCGCAGACCTGGAACACAGAAACTGAGCACATGAAGCGCTGGCACGTGGAGATCGACCACAGGGAGCCTAGTCATGGGGAGATATACACACATGGAGCCCAGGCAAGTGAGGTTTAATCTCAAGGTGACTACCAAGCAGAGATGGGAGCGATGAAGGGGCCAATGACATGAATTTCTTATATCGTCTTTAAGCTCACGCTCCTCATCAATCGCATGAACGAGAAGATCAGTCGTGGGTTCCACTTCCACAACAGTTGACCTTCGGCTAGGCTATCGTCATCTTGAGGAGAAATTCTGAAGTATTCCTCAAACATGCAAGAGAAGGAAGGGGAAAGGGTGGCGTCCTTCATACCGACCGACAGTGCGCTTGTTTGGTCTTAACAGACGAGTGAACAACTGTACCGCATACAGACATACCTTCCCAGGGTGGGTCAGCACTCAGTACCACATCGCCTACCTCACGCATACATGAGAAGAGGTTGGTCGAAGTCCCCAAAGACTTTGGCCTTCTTCTTCGATGCACCAGGGGCAGGGGGTTACACTGAAGGTTCAACAGCCAAGAGGGACATCTAAGATACAAGGGTGCTGGGTTGAGAAGAAGAGCACATAAGCTTTTCTCTAACACCGGACTTAAAGAGTCAAGAATTTAGGAGCTGCAACAACTATACTGCAGCGGGAGAGATAACAGGTTCTTCCCCAACAGCAAGCAAGGACACTTCAATGGTTGTCACATACTCTGGTGGCTCAGCAGGTGGATGAGGAGGTGGGGAGGTCGCAGCAAAGATTACGCTTCAAGATCCAAGCATCAAACAAGCACCTTCAGAAGATTTTAAGGAGACAGATTATCAGTGATGCCCAAATAAGGCCACAAGTGCCGCAGGTCTAAGTCCTAATACATGTCGTTGTTAGTCGGCACAGCAGAAGGAAAACATCAAGGGAAAGGCAGAGGAGTAATGTCTTCTCTAGGAGAATGTGATACTTCTGCAGTCCATAAAACTGGACTCAAGTAGAAGATGGTGCCTCCTCCTGCCTCCTGAATTACTCCAAAGGACCCAGCCATAGAGGCATCCAAATAATGTACAACAGGTTGAGAAGCAGATGGAGAGAAGAAAGAACTAAAGAGTTTCTATGGAAACAATGTGTTTCTACATCTGAAGCTGAAGAATTTATCTTAACCTTGTTCTTGCCAAAATCTACTACTACAGAGGAAGCCACGAGTTACACACTTCACAAGGGGATGAATGCGAACAATCATGCCCCTGTAAATGGCACAAAGATGATGAGAATCCACTGCTACCTTTAGACATTGACATGCCTCATTTCTTGCCAAGTTTACCGGGGCTTACCTCCATGTCTGCACATGGAGTCTCTGTACATCAATACACACAATACTGAAAGAAAAATAAAAAAGATTAAAACAGCCAGATGAGCCAACAAGAGGTATACTGATACAGCTTACAGCCATAATCAAAAGTGGGAGCTTTGCTGACAGCTAGGTTGGTGAGGCTTACCCTCCACCCGGCAGCAACTACAAACAATCTCATTAAAAGTATAACAGCCATTCCAGTTTTGCTGAAATTATACTCCAATTAAAATATGATCACTTGTATTCAAGTAAGGACAAACCAGATGAAAGGGAAAATTACTTTCAATCAATATCATTTCATTTAGAATGCAAGGAATTTCATGAAAACAGGCAACTACGGTAGTTGTACAGTAGTGTAAAATGCATATTAAACATTTATGCTAACCACAAAGACAACTACCTAACTTTCCCAAAATATAGTTTTAGGAAAAGAACAAAAATTAAAAATCCTGTGTTGATGAAATATTTTACTACATTCAGCAATCTTGAAAAGTTAAAAAGAACATTAGAGTTTTTTAATTTCAGGAAACATTAAAACTGCAGATAGTTTTAAAACATGCAATAATTATTTGTGTAGAATATCACGAATAAATGTAAAGTAACATGCAGATAACATACAGTACAGTACAGTCAAACAATCAATGGTAATCATTATGATTAGTATTCAAAAAATAGTATGAAGTGCGAGAAAATTTTCAGACATTCGTCTCATTATTTTAGGACACGGCACATCCACTGTCTTACATGGGACATACTATGGCATACTGTATCATGGAAAAGGGCAACAGTAACATTCCAAAGTAAAAAATGGATAAACAGTAAATAAAATTCCATTCAATTGCATAATCAAATTTAATCATGCAGCTACCAATTGTACCTGCACGAGAGAAGAGGTTGCCCACATGAGCCACACTTCCCATGGGGGGTGGTGGCGGCCGTACATACTCGCTCATTTGCTCTAACCCCTCGTAAGCACTGGTGGCACCTCCTGTGCCATCATAACAAACAGAAATAGCTAAATGACAAGTTAGTAAAGAACTTGGCTGAGTGCAAGAAGATGAGGCTTGCATATTTTCCAGAAAGTTTTATTGAAGAGTGAAGAAAAGCACAGTACCAACTCAAGATTTAATCCAACCACCCCTGAACTATATGTTTTGCACTGACGGTATTTATTTCTACAAATATCGATATACTGTAGATGAATTTCCTAGTTCATAATTCAAATCTAAATTATTCTCTTACCTTGTGTCGAGTGTCCATTAAGCTTGGCAGGAGAATCCATGGCTAGCTGACTAGCTGTAACTGACTTGGTTTGAAGTGTTCCAGATTTATTTGGAGAACTAACACCAGGCTGTAAAAGTAAAAAAAAATTAAAGCCTATACAGTACAGGTTCTTTATAAAAGAATGTACCATACACCTTTCAATGCATTCCAAAGTTATGTATGCAAGGATAATAAAATGTTTATATTTGTTACTGAAAATGGAAAAAAGCAAATCCTCTTCCAACTACTTTAATAAAAACTGATAAAAAATAATAGAAACACAAGTTACTCTCAATATGGAATATCCTGGTACAGGTATTATAATTGATTAGATGAATTGAACAGTATTATATAACAAAGGTTACTACTACTAATAATTTGTTTCAATATATTTTAATACAACCCAACAATTATACTACTGTATATACTGATATTGCCTTCCTTCTTTGTAACAGGTTCTAGTTGTTCCAACTCAAAAAGTTTTCAAGATTGAAAGTTACTTTCTGCACATGCTCATACTCATATGATGAACTTCTCACTCCAGGTGCAAATAAAATATATGAAGAGAGTATGGGAAAAGGAGGAGGTCCTTTGTACTTAGATTAATGGTTTGCAATGAACTTTTTTTCTATAAAAATATTGTTTGCTCTCTACAACACCTCTAATAATAGATTGCCTGAATAGTTATTTAGGTAAACTTTGTACTCCTCCAAAGGTATCAGTTGGGACTTGTTAGTAAGACATTAGTAATGTCAGATTATACAAATTGAGACCAAGCCCTCACTCGCAGCTTAAAATGTGAAGGTGCATATTCAATGAACAGTATTTTTAAACTAGGCATGTCTGAAAAAAATTGGGCATGGGTCATTGGTAAAAATTTTTTATAGTCAATTTCTAATAGAGGAAGGGACAGACAAAAGCTATTTGGTATTTTGTATAAGGGAAATGGTTGAATGCTTTTAAAGAGCAATAATCTCCTCCAAGTCTTTAAGCCTATAAATTAGCTATTATTTTAGTTTGAGAACCTTTTTGTTTGTTTTCCACTTTTTGGAAATATTTTGGATATTTCTTTATCAACTTTCTTTGTAAGATTTTTCTTGTTTATGAAGTTTTTATGGACTTTACCATTATTATTTCTTAATTCTATTTTTTTTTTAAATGAACTGACCTCTCCTAAAAGCTGCCTAAGTCGATGTAACTGAGCTTCCAATTGTCGATTATGTTCCTCTAATATGCCCATACGAGCTTCCAGACGACCTTTATGCTGCCTAAGAAGCTTTGCTTCAGCAAGCATGTCTGCTTCAGAGCGCTGACCAGCAAGACCATCATCAGGTGGAGAACCTACTGTTTGTTGACTCTTCAGTCGATCATATTCAGCCTGAAGTACACTATTTTCTTCTTCAAGGGCTCTGTGAATTAAAACAACAGATACCGTATTTCAACTAATAACACAAACATTTACCATAAGGTATATTCAATTTTTACACTTCAGGATTTTATCAATTTTCATGGTATTTTATTCTTTCAAAGTGTAAAGAAATGATAATGTACTAACCTTATCATTTGTTCTAGCTCATCTTTTTGATCTGCATCTACTGCAGCCATGATCTGTAGAGGTGAGCGTGGCACTGGCAGTGGAGCATCAGAGGAACTCAATGACTGGCAGTACTGGGCAATTAATCCATGTTCATCCTCACTGAAAGTAAATATAATTAAAGTCACTGAAATCCTAAAAATCACCCTCCAATACTTCTGGTGCATATGGCACTAGAGTAATGTATAGAATTGTCTAAAGTTTTTCTCTATGATCAAGCATTTAATAAAATAACCAAAATAAGCATACTATACATTGTTGCTTATTGAAAAATGTACTTTTAACTTTTAAGATATTATTTAGATAAAAAAATATATTCTGTATATAGATTTATCACATCAATATTTTTCAAATGTAAGGACACATAATCGACAGTATTTTGTGCTACTGTATGATTTAGTAGTGATAAAATTGCCCATCTTAAAGAAAAAACTAAAATTACCATACAAAGATAAAACTGTTTACTATACAATACTAAATCAATCTGTAGTGGATAGAGGTATATTTTATGTAGGTGTCAAATGATTTATACAAGTTTAGTACAAACACTACAGAATAATCAGCGTAGAAAAACTGAATGGGCTGCCAGTAATGATAGAGAAATCCTTCTATCATTAGTGTATTTAGTCAATTTTTCTGTTTCCTGTAGCGAAGACAATATCATTAGGTCAAATACAAGTATTTAGTCCTTTACCTGTCCGGGGTGGAGTTGGAGTTTGTTCTAAGTTCAACTTCTGCTAAGCGTGAGGCATATAACTCAAGTCGCGAATGCATGTCTTGACTTGTAACATTGTGTTGAGGAGATGGTGAAGGGGATTCTAATGGATCACCCTATGGGGGAAAACATTTTGTAATGCATTTAAGGTTAAAAGTACTTTCTACACATCAGGGAAAAGTACATAAAAAACTGAAAATTTATTTACAGAAAATATATCATATCAAGTTTTTTTTCTTCATTTTGTACTACAAATGAGCAAAAATTTTAGATAGATCTACTATACATTAAAGTTATGACCCTAAAGTTATTGAAAATATAAATGGTGCTTAATGATAACATAGGAATCTAATTTTATCATAAAAAAATACAAATGAGACTACCAGAGGAAAAGAAAATGACAATTTTTTTGTCATAAACTAAAAATAAAAGACAATTTGCTTGCCTTGAAATAAAAGACAAATTGCCTGCTGTAAGCTAGCATGACAGTTGATAATCCTTACCTCTAACACAGTCTGTACTGGCAAGTACCCCTTTTTGGTATGCTTTTGTAAAGATCGCTTTGACTTGAATTTGTTTTTGAGGGCTTTTGTGAAGTCTTTCACATCTTCACCTGCAGTTGTCTATAAAAACAAGAATTAAGACATTACTTAAGCTACAACAAACTCATTGATTACTCAGAACACAAAAACTATTCCACAACTTGATAACAGTTAAATAAATCCCATAAAAGCTGTTTGGGTAAAAGGCCTCTTATAAGTACAAATACCTTATGTAATATAAATTTACAGTCAATTTTACACTTAACCTTTCAATTTCTTTATATCTTTAGATATCCATTAGCAGCTCAAAGAATAAATCACTAAACCAAAGTACTAAATTACTGTAACGTAAAATCCTGTACTGTACTTACAGCTGTACAGTACTCATGCATGGGGTGAGTGATCTTATGACTCTTGCCACTTCTTCCATCAAAGAAACACCGCTGACACATGTCAAAGCTGAGGCACTTGAGGCAACGGTACCGTAAGCCTACAATAGGATATGCCTTGCAGATATTGCATTTGACCTAAAAAAGAAAAAAAGATTTTAAGAATAAAGATTCTGTGTATAACTATTCAACAAGTATCAAACTTAATGAATTGCTTTCCAAAATCTTTTCATCAATCTGCCTTGCCATGACATGCAGGACCTGTGCAAATTCCTATTTTGACAAATCTTTTCACAAATATTTGATGGCTCAATTTCTTTTCTCAATTTTGGAATTTTATCGACAATGTAATTTAAGATAAAAACTCAAATTCATTTCTATGGACAAAACTATCTTGGAAATATCAAACACTGACAGAAGCACTTGTTAAAAGCTGATGTAAAATCAAATGCAGAGATGAGACAAATGACAAAACTATACCAATAAAGTACTGTTTTGACTTACCTGATGCTGAATGTTTTCTGAGGCTGCAACACGATGCAAAACAGCTAACCATACCAGTGACTGAGGTTCTTGTTGTACCCATGCCAAGAAATGCACAGCCTGCAAAAATTAGACTTAGATATAATGTACTGTACTTTCAAAATAAAATTTGTTTCGGACATAAATGTTCCCAACATCTAAAATCAGACCACTTCAATAGTTTCAAAGGTTGTCTCCATAACAAGTACCTGCACTGTATAGTACAGGGAAATATCATGGAAATATATACAAATAACAAATAAAATTAGAAACATCATTAACTACTTTATATTTTTCAATTACAATAGCCGTTGCGACTTGAATATTTTAAACTTAACTATAAATAAATGCAAAAAATCATTACTGAAATGTTTCAGGTGTAAAAAGAGACTAATACTGTATAACTAAAATCAGATCAAAAACTTTTAGCAACACTGAATACAATATTGGCTCACTGTATATATATATCATAAGAATTCCAGTCACATACCTCAATGGTTTCTCTGTCTTTTCCTGCTTTTGTGAAACAACTACGAACTGATGGTTCAATGTTCGATCCACCAAATGCCGCAACCTCCCCCAACTGGCGAGGAACTTGTACACAGTCATGTAACAACAACCCCAATTTCCTCTGATCAACTAAGCGGTTCGGGTCAGCGATTAGACGAAACATGTCTGTAAAAATTAAAGATGGGTCAAGTTATTTTTAATTTGGAAATAAGGAAGATAAAAAGGTATTATTATAGAACAACAGAGCAATAACTAAAAAATTAAGCCACTGAATAAAGTTTGTAATTGGATATAAATTCACCCTACTTACATCTGTATTTTTCTTCCAAATGACCACAGCAAAGGCATACAAGACCAATCTTGAAAGAAAGAACTCTCATCTGTCCCGTCCTTTGGCTGTCATACACATTTAAAAGCCAATTGAGGCAAAGGTCTATGGCAAGAGTGGTATTAACTTCTGGATGATCAGCAGATATATTTGCATATAAAGCTGACAAAACCACGATCATATCACCTACATCAATTAGGCGGTCATTTTGTCCCCTGAGACCATGCTCATCAAATACATCCGTTGCCATTTGTAGTTTGGCAAGATCCACTAGAATCAGAAAGGAAGAAAAATTACTCAATATGAAAACACAATATAAAGTTACCTTACGCAACTATACTTCAATGTTACGAAAGAAAATATCACATCTGACATAAGTGTATATTTTTTAGCCAATTAATTTGACATATAATACTTTCAATATCTTTAAATACAGTACAGAATTTCATATAAAACTTATTAGCCAAAAAACAATTAGTAAAATTTACAAACACAGTATTACATATTACACATAACACACTAAACACAGTAGATTGTAATTCACTAAAAGGTAGTGCTACTTACATGACAGCTTCTTTTGTAATATTCTAAGTTTTGTGGCTGTTCTGTAGGCAGAGAACTTGATATGGTTGAATTCATTCATAGAGTCTAGTAAGTCCATCATGATTGGATGATCCCAGTGGGTGCTTTCCTGATCATGACTACAAAAAGAGACAGCATGTCACAATCTTTTTAAATTTTATACACACACACATACACACTCATATATATATATATATATATATATATATATATATATATATATATATATATATATATATATATATATATATATATATATATATATATGTGTGTGTGTGTGTGTGTGTGTGTGTATACATATATATAACACAATAAAGAAAGCAGGTTACATTTTTTAAAAATTATATATATATATATATATATATATATATATATATATGTATATATATATATTTATATATACAGTATATATATATATATATATATATATATATATATATATATATATATATATATATATATATATATATATATAATTCATATACGGTGAAATTTTGCAGTACTGATGTAATAATGACTATATCCATCCACAAAGCTCTTTGATAAATTACAATTTCAGAACAAAAAGTATACTTACTTGATGTAATAAGGCACTTTATTACTAGTAGTAGCCCTCTCCCATGGTGGTGACACTGAAGATGCCAACTGGGCAGGGGTGAGTGGTGTGACCTCTCTGGATCTGCTGGCCACTTGTCGCCATCTGTCATTTACTGCTGTCTCTAAATTTTTCCATCTATAGAGGTAATGAAAGGAAGTATGTAACTTAATATATAGCTAATACTATATGTTGTAATTTTTTTTAGTTGTGCATTTGTGTGGTTACTGAACAGTAGCTGTTTTGTATTACACTATAAAGGAAGTAAACCATAGAAGTGTATTTTACTGTACATTCAAAAGTTATATGCTATAAACCACTACTGAAAGTTCTCTACCAAGAAAATTAGAAATACTGTTTCCTTAAACTCTATTACTATGCCATTTCAGACTAGAAAGCTAAACTAATAACTACTTCTAAATGGAACTATAGAATATTAAAACACTGTGCAAGACATTAACACTTTTAGTCTGGTTTTCATGCTATTTTTTTTTATTTTATATGTTTTTTTTTTTTTTTTGTGAGGAAAGGGCAGCTCATTTCTTGTTCTGAAGAAAATCACTCCAAAACTCAACATATTACAGTCTTGCTGTACACGATTCTAAATTAATGTTAACAACGCTATTAAAAATAAATAACAGAGAAGGATAATAACAAAGAAAAAAGACCAATACATTTGCCATTCATTATTAACAATAATTAAGAAACATAAGGTAATGTATATCATGTCACTTTTATAATGATCTTGTACTCTTTTCAAAAACTGACAAAATTATTCAGTGCACAGTGGAAAACCATAAACAAATAACGAAAAGCAGGCAAATAGAAATAAATAAAACAAAGGTTTATGTGGTTGCGAGTTTTTGGGTGCTAATTTTCATGTTAAAGCATCTATGATTAATTATGGGACTTTCTTCTCTATAATCTTTGATATTGTAATCGATATAATCAAACAGAACACATGTGAAAAAATATGATTTGATCAGAATAAGCATAGTTGATAAAACTAGTATAGTATTTATTCAATCACATTCCGTTGTCGAATATTCATTCATTGAATAATATGCACTCCTGTAATCTTAATGTATATAAAATCATTATCAGTGCTAGTAAAACATGAGAACTGCACAATATTTTGTTTTCATCCTGAATATAGCTGACATTATTCACACAGAAGAAATGATATTTGTAAAATTATTCTATTACTAAGGATTCCTTTAAAATCACTTTAATGTATATCACTACATATATCACA
>NC_090769.1:33708834-33728834 GCF_036898095.1 Palaemon carinicauda
AAGGGGCACGTTATGGGCCGAAAACCGAGCAGCTTGATCGTTGACATCGTCCACACCACGTTGCAACTCCGCCAAACCTTCCCGGAATTTCTGAAACAATTCCATTTATTTTACCGGAAGGAAATATCAACTTGTAAATGCCTGCCTTCAATTGACGGACTGATCACGAGTTGTTATCGGCTTCATTATTAACCTTCACAAGCAAACGTTCAAATTGAGATCCATTGAACTTGGTTCATCAAAGCAAATGCAATTATGTTCAAAGATAGATAAAACATAAAAATTAGTGTCATGGAGAGGATATTTAAATAAAAATTGAAAAGGAGATAATATTTACATATATAGTCACCCTTAAAAATGTTCAATAATGTTAAAATGCAGCCCTGATATTGGATATTAACCTCCCACTTACTGCAAGGAGGCCGGATAAAATAACTTTCAAGAAGAAATTAAAGTATCCTATTTTCTAGTGTTAGAATAAGGCGGCTTTGACAATTTAAATGAACAAAGCCATATAATTTCTTAAAACGTCTGGTATAAGAAAATACCCAACGAGGAACCCAATAGGCAGGTTAATAAGGCAACGGTGCACAGCTTATTAGGATAGAATTATTGCCTCAGCATTTACTTTTTTTCTTCGTATTTTTTAGTTAATATATTGAAGGGTTTCAATCTATCAATTGCTAAATAAACTAAACAGTGATTATATTATCACAGTTTGGCTTCTACAATCCACGAACATGAATATAATGGGAGAAGGAACACATGAACCGGAATAAGTAAATAACACCACGTCCTACACTGTGGCGTCATGAGCTCTTAATTCAATACACAAGAGACTTACAGAAAAATAGTCCTATAATTTCAACAACAATCTATATTTATTTCCCCAACTTCCTGATCTATATTAATAATTAAATGGAACAAAGGTTGGTGTCTATATTACAAACAATAAAAACTACTACTTTAAGTATATTATTCCGATTAATTTAAATAATGAATTCTGCCCCAGACACGAAAACTACGGACACAAATCTTTATTACTCAGCACTTATGGTTAAATACATTTTTTTTAATAAAACTTCAACACATTTATGAAGCATCATTTAGACACTAAAATGAAAGAAGGCGTATAAACTCACTCTGACATTGTGGGCGTGCTGATCTGCGAGGTTCGGGTCTTGGGAGAGGGGGCCCCACCCATCGGCAGTCCTCTGGGCTTCGTCTAATCGCCCGCTTACTTCCTCTACCGTCTTTTGTAACACGCCCAATTTCTGTAATAAAGAAAGGTTTTAATTTGAAATATTCTTGAAAGGCTGGGACTTCTTAATTCTAAGAAAATAATAAAACAATCGTAATTTGCTAAAATCAAAAGGGTAATTATTATATTATTAATAAACATCTTACGAAAGATTCAATTAACGGTTCTTTTACAATTGGAGGTAAGGACATTCAGAAAATTAAGTAATTATAATTGAAAATGGAAGTAAGCCTCCATGTTGTGGCTTTTTGGTTTGTACTTCACGGACCAATTAAAAAAAAAAAAAAAAACACCATAGCTTACTCATTTGTTGAAAAGTAAACAAACTCATCTAAGAGAAAGACACTCCAAAATCAAACCATTGTTCTCTGGTCTTGGGTAGTGCCATAGCCTCTGTACCATGGTCTTCCACTATTCTATCTTATTTCTTTTCCTCTTGCTTTGTTAAAGTTTTCATAGTTTATATAGGAAATATTTCTTTTAATGTTGTTACTGTTCTTAAGATATTCTATTTTGCTTTGTTTCCTTTCCTCACTGGGTTATTTTCCCTGTTGGAGCCCCTGGGCTTATGGCATCCAGCTTTTCCAACTAGGGTTGTAGCTTAGCAAGTAATAATAATAATAACAATAATAATAATAATCCGAAATCAAACGCTCCATTAAAAATTGATTCTAATAAGATTATCCAAATAGATTCTGCGTGACCCACCCCCACCTACCACCCACACGTTATATTGAGTTTATTCAAAATTAAAACTACAAATATAACCGCTATACTTTAAAAATAATCTAAGTATATTTCAATATTTAGCACCAAAACAACATGAAAATTTACGAGCAAGAAAGTTACTGAATCATAATTGGGCGTAAGATTCCCGCAGATTTATTTTAAAGTGAAGCCTCGGCTATTTACTCTCTAGCAAAGTTTGGAATTATCCTCTACTATTCAATGATTTACACAAAATACTCTAAATACGCAATTTGAATAGTAACAGCGGAGGAAAATGGAAACTAAATCTACAAGAATGATATACACATACAATACGAACATCCATCAGAAATTTCTTCCAATGTTTGTTATTTAATCTCAACATTAAACCTCAGAGAAATCACGTCAGAATAGACACATTATAGACAGTAACACAACTGATACGTGTCGTTTTCATTAAATATAAACTTTGGCGAAAATTTAAAACAATCAACAAACATTACAGGTTGACGGTAAACATCAGCAAAGTGCAAATCATCAAACATACTTGAAGCATTCCGTAAAAAAAAAAAGTCGTTACTAACCAATATGATGAGAAATGTTAACAGCACATACACTTGTTAAATGAAAATGTAATCCAAAGTACATAAACAAATCTTTTTAGCTATATAAAGACGCAAAATTGTCTAGTGCTCAATTTTCTTTTATGATAGATTTTCTTGTTATTTTATTTGACGCATTCTGCAAAATATGGAAACAAGGAAATAAATGGTAGTGTGAAGCCTTCATAACAAACAATCATTGAATGGAAAATAAAATCATAAATAATATAAAAATAATGCTATTATCATAATTATCACAATTATTATCCTCCATCTCGCACGATGGCCAAAGAGGATTCCATATAAAAAGCCTCATCAATTTCAAAAGTAAACTTGATTTCTTAGACTTCCCCTGACAGGATGCTGATAGGGCTAACCGTTGACAGATGACGTCTTGAGGAAGTGTCAGTGGCCTACAGGGAAGGATGCTACACCATAAAAAGTAGCAGACCTTGTGTGCCTTCAGAGGGACCCCATCCACTCCAAAATTGGAGCCAAGGCGCCGTATTAATGCGGTGATGGATTCTATACTGGGTATGAGAGGGGGCATACGCTGTACCTCCGATAAAGATATCAATACCAACAGCAGAAGTGGGCCCTTAACATGATGGTAATGATATCAATCAATCATGAAGACGAATATTAAAAAAAAAAATAACTCCTAAAGGAGAAATCTGATGCCAATGTTGTGGAAAGCACCTTAGGGATGATAAAATCCCTCTCGTAAATCACTGAACAACAATGATTCAAGTCGGGAAGAGCCGTTCGCAAAAATAAACATTACTCGATGTAGAAAACATGTTGTTACATACTCACGGCCAAAATGAAGATGTAAACATGAAAGCAGAAAAAAAAACATTTCACATGATTCTGAACTGAGCAATGCATGAAGGTCATGGCATGCCTCCAACCCTCTCTCATTACGAGAATGCAATTTCAAAACATACGTAACGTAAGTTATTCCAGAGTCACCAATCTCGAGCAGTCCAACTCTGGAGTCAAATAAACTACCAGGCCTGATAATGATAGTCATAAACAGGCAGCATATCCTCCTCAAATGAGCCTTACTAGATAATGCAGCGTTCAAGGCCGCACTTCCTACATACAACTTGTTGTGTAATCGCCGCCGCGTAAGTCACTGGCATTAAGACTCACAATCATCATAAGGAAACAGGTTTCAGGTGACCTCTAAATTGCTCTTGCCAAGCATGATTCACATCCCGCGCTATTATAAATTCAAGTTCAATCCACCTACATGCGATAAATATGCTTCATTTTTATCCCGCTCGTTTATCACTTTCCTATTTATTGAAAAATGACAGACAAGGTACTTGTCGCTTCTCGGTCATTTCTTTATACTGTATAGAAAAAATATTTCCAGTATTCTATATCTATTTTCATTTAATTACTTAAGAAATATTAAAAAGAAAACAGAGAGAGAGAGAGAGAGAGAGAGAGAGAGAGAGAGAGAGAGAGAGAGAGAGAGAGAGAGAGAGAGAGAGAGCCTTACCTTATTGCCTTACTCTATGTTTGTGTTCCCCCAGGTCCCTCAGTGTGAGGCACCTCGTATATCCACCAGAGAGAGAGAGAGAGAGAGAGAGAGAGAGAGAGAGAGAGAGAGAGATCCAACTAAGATAAACCTATCCAATCATCGTCTAATGACGCAATCATAACATGAGAAGACGTCCTTAAAATGCCAAAGAAAATGAAAAAAAAAAGTTCGAAAATCGAAAACTATATTTCATGTCTTATCCCCTACTCGGCTAAAGACGGTAGAGAGCAGGCGACCTTCAGGGGGCGCACCTCTACTTTAAGCCATTTGGGCAGCGGCGCAGCCACCTGTCATTAACATATGCGTCAACCACCTCTCACTACCCAAACCAGGAGGGTGTTATGTCCATCTGGGTGCCACTATACCTTTCATGGTCCAATTAACTAACGCCCACATAAACAAAACAGACGCCAGCGCTCTACGGAATATCACTTTAAAGGAACAAGAGCACAAAATACCACAACTAAAAGGAAAGAAGAGGATTGTCGGGCGGACTTCTAGGCCCAGTATTCTGTGAAGGCCTGGTCGCTCAGGGACGATCCATATCACGATATAAAGAGCCATTGGAAGATTAAAAAAAATCACTATATGGAGACAAAATGGGGAACATTTTCATTTGTATTCATCTCCGATGCAGAAAACGAAGGAAGAAATCAGTTAACCCCAAAAGAAGAAAAATGATCCTTACAGGTCTCTTAGCAACAGTGTCCTTTCAGGGACTCTATCGTCGTTGACGTGAATATCCTACCACGTCATTAAGTACACATTTCATTTTCTGTTAATTTAATTTTGCAATATTTACTCAAAAGTTTTCAACGTTACTATTCTGTCTTTTTTTTTTTCCCAAGTCCCGAAGTTCCTATTCTAAACTTACATTATCACGTGACATAAGAACTTGAAAAATCATTAGTTTTCTGAAGTTGATTCCAACAATACCGGATGGCGTATTTGGTATCGAAATAAAGTTTGATTTAAAAGGAAATTTTCAACCAGACTGATCTAAAATTTATTCCAGCTGTAGTCAGATTGTGGAATAATTTTCCTTCATCACGCAGTTGAATCAGTGGAATCTCAGAATTCCAATCTTTTTGTAAATGTTTTTCTTTTGAACAAGTTGACATAAGACTCGTTTTATAGTTTACATGACTCATCTATTCTAATGTTTTTACAGGTCTTAAAATATTTCATATTTATTATTCATTACTTATATTGAGTTTATTTGCCATTTCCTTTCCTCACTGGGCTATTTTCCCTGGTTTGTAGTATTCTGATTTTCCAGCGAGAGTTGTAGCTTGGCTAATAATAGCAAAAAAAAATATAATAATAATAATAAAATAATAATAATCATCATCATCATCATAATAATAATGATAATAATAATAATAATAATAATAATAAATCACACATGATTTATCGTTTACATAATTTTGAATTGACATAAGTCCTATCTCTCTCTCTCTCTCTCTCTCTCTCTCTCTCTCTCTCTCTCTCTCTTAGATACACAAAAAGTGCACGGTACCATTAGTGAATATTATAGTACATACACAACCATTTATCCATTTATGTACATTATCAACCCTGGAAATGTATACCCTCATGGAATGCATAACATTTAAAAGATATATTTCTATTGCTTCTTTACTGGATGCCATTACTGAGTCTGGGAAGGAGACTGGGGGATTTTGCATGTGTAATTATGATCACCTCCCCGATGCCAAATGGTGCCACGAGACAAATTGACAGACCTACGTGGCACACTATTCCATCGTATTTCTCTTCCTCTTGTTTTGTTAAAGTGTTTATAGTTTATTTAGGAAATATTTATTTTAATGTTGTTATACTGTTCTTAAAATATTTTATTCTTCCTTGTTTGCTTTCCTCACTGGGCTATTTGCCCTGTTGGAGCCCCTGGGCTTAGAATATCCTGGTTTTCCAACTAGGGTTGTAGCTTAGCAAGAAGTAATAATAATAATAATAATAATAATAATAATAATAATCGGCAGTTGGAATAAAATTCATTCTTGTTAAAAGTAAGGGAAATTCGAGGCATTAAAAGAAAAAAAATAAGAATGAAAAAAGAGAGAGAATGAAAAAAGAGAGAGAATGAAATGATAAATCACATAGATCAAACGATATTCGTAACCAAAAATAAAGAAAATTATACAAAAATCTTACCATTGATTTCATAATTTGCAATGGTTGTGATTATCAAATTACTTCGATTCATAGGCGGCAAAAGTAATTCTCAAAAGAATGCATTGTAATCATGATTTCTATATACTTGAGGATCTAACTACCCGGCCTGATAAAATCTAAAGCATAATTGCTTTCAAAGTGCAGTGCAGTGCAGTGCACGCACGCACGCACATACATACACACGCATGCATATATATATATATATATATATATATACATACATACATACATACATATATATACATATATATATACATACATACATACATATATATACATACATACATACATACATATATATACATACATACATGTATATACATACATACATACACATACATACATACATACATATACATACATACATACATACATACATACATATATATATATATATATATATATATATATAAAGTATGTACTAATTTCGTTAAAAGAATAAAATATGTCATGATTATAACACAGGATACAAAATAAAATATAAAAATATATGGACAAAACTTCGACAACTCTCATGTTATAAAAATATATTAAAGAGTTCCTACGCTTTTTCTGCCACCAGTAAATCGTCAAATAGGGTAGAATTGAGATACGACCGTAAAATAGTACTCAAACAAGAGAGAGAGAGAGAGAGAGAGAGAGAGAGAGAGAGAGAGAGAGATTATGTAAATATCTTGACCACCAAATGACATGTATTCAGATTTTACACGTATTGTCAAATCATATGCAAATATAATGTGCCGTAAAAAAAAAACATCTTATCCAACGACAAAACAATTAATTCTACGCACGGATAAGAAAGACATATCGAGACCATTTCAAATCAAAACCCTCTGACAAGCGATAAGAAATGAGAAAAATCAACTAAGGGCATTGCTGTTTGCTGACATGAAAGCACAGATTCTGCTCAAGGATAAAACAAACAAAACGTGAGCTTCTGGATAAAATATTAAGGGCGGGAGGAGGTCGCGTAATATCTGGGCTATGCAAGGGCGGAGAGTCTAAACATGCCACACACAACTCTGGTGGATGAGTGCCCGCCCTTCCTCCTCCTCCACCGCCTCCTCCTCCTCTTCTTCCTCCACCTACTCCTCGGGCCCCGTAACTCACGCCCACATGTAGGAGCAACGCCAGTTAAGGTGTTGGCAAAGATCCCATGCCAACATCTTCTGGAAATAAACCACCGCCATATCCCCTAGCCGAAAGAGGGGTAGGTTACAGAAGGGAGGCCGACGCTGTTAAACAAGTTATTTGGACAACTGAAATATTCTTCAAGTAATGGCATCCATAGCAACAAACTGACTTTCCATTGCCATGCTTCTCCAGCAACAAGGAGAAGCAATAGTAAGTTTATAGGCTCACGCCTTGTTATATTGCTTCCTAGAAACGAGAACCTTTAGATTTTCTGTTCTTCAGGATTCTGCATAAAACAAAATCTAAATGAGCAACATTGTTGGCAATTTAAGACTCTTTGAGTAACATCTTCGATATACTTCTTTTCTCTAAATGTATGATGAACTGCATGGGCGAATCTTAAATATCTATCTATCTACCTATTTATCTATCTATCTATCTATCTATCAATATATAAATATATATACATATATATACTGTATTTCATATATATATATATATATATATATATATATATATATATATATATATATATATGTATGTATGTATGTATATACTGTATATATATACACAATATATACATTGACGAATTTTCTCTGAGTCGGAATATGAAAAGTGCTTCTACCTGGACCAGGATTCAAACCTTTACCTTTGAATTTAATTCAGATTCAATTCAGAGAACAAATCAAGGACAGTGTAGAAGCACTGATCATAAATTAATTTCGCCTAGGGTCTTTATTCTGTTTTATTCTAAGCTTTTACAATAGTCCTCATTTGATTATTTAGTAATGAGAGAGAGAGAGAGAGAGAGAGAGAGAGAGAGAGAGAGAGAGAGAAATTTGTTCCACCATCCAGTTCTACTCCGATTGCCAAAGGCTATCAACGGCACTGAAACATAATAGACTGCATATTGTTCTCACTTGGCAGTTTACTCGAGTTTGAGACTGATGAAGTACATGTTAAGCAATGCCCTCTTATTATGCAAGCTCAGTCACAATTATTGTCCAAAAACCACGAAATATTTCTTAAAATCCCAACATTTCAATAGTGAATTCGTATAGCCTTGGGTTAACAAGTTACAAACCCGTATGATTACTACGTAAGTACTTTTCAAACCAGCAGAAAAACGAACAGTTAGAAGGTATTTAATAACGACACTTAATTATGGGTGTCCCCCTCATACATCTGAAGTAATATGCTTTTATGGATCTCATGTCTAAGACCGGAAAATAGTGAAATGAGTTTCAAATTGTACCTGCTGGTAGATTTATCTCAGCAAGGAAGCCGACGCTCCTTATTACATTTCTTGTAATGAAATGCAGCACCTTTGCATCGCTTGATTTTTTCATGGCAGTTTTAAGGGGGACCAGAGTTCAAAGTAATCTATTTAAATAACACACATCGACAGCCCTGTATTGCTATGATGTTAAAACGCTATATTATAGCATGACTTGAAGTGAAACTTTGATGTAAATACGCCAGCGGCGCAATTGCGCAAAGATAAATGGTAGGCGGCTTCAGTAAAGGAGCGAAGAGTGAAACTACGGTGCTAATATAAGCGCCCCCTGGGGACAGACAGCTTGTCCATTACTTCTGAATTGGCTACAGTTAACATACGCTTACACCCTCATAGAAATAGTGAATGGCTCACATCAAATGACCAGTATTCCATTATTTGAAGTCGTCCAAAGCTTGAAGGCATCATTGTAGTTGATAATGAAAGATTAGGGAAAGGGTAATGATCGGTGGACCATCCTATTAACACTTCGACCAGAGTAAATTACTACAATTGGAATGAGAATCATGATTGAAGAACGGATCCATCGCAATCTTCTGCATTGTTACAAACGCCAATTCTTTCAGATGTAGAACTCTTAGCTTTACATCGTTACCTGACAAGAAAACGAGATACAGAACAGATGATAATAGAAATTTATCCTGGTTGGCATAAACCTTACTAAAGGGCTACTTGTGAAGTCATTACGCAGTAAACTATGGTATCTTTTCCTCTAAAAACGATAACAATTTTGCACAATAAAATTTATCAGGCATAAATATATAACTAAAAGAACACAGATCTCTTCATTTATAGATTACTACACATCCTTCGTCAACAGAGCGAATTAGCATAAAACGTAATGTGAGCAAAAAAAAAAAAAAAAAAAAAAAAAGAAAGAAAGAAAAAAGAAGAAGAAGAAGAAGAAGAAGAAGAAGAGCCAACAAATGTCATGATATATTTATGAAAGGTAAAATAAAAGAAGTAAGTAATTTAGTAACTGGGCATTTTGCAAAATGTGTATGGATCAGCGTGTATGCACTCACGGACGTAAGAAGAAATGACAAATGTCAAGGGGGATTAAGTAACAAATTCAGATGGTGATGGAAAATAAAACTATTTTCTAAAGAAATATTAATCATTAAACAATAACCAATGGCGAAAATCGAATATATATGGCGACAAATATTGTGAAAAACTCATAGTTTAACCCATGAAATTTACATGATAATAATTGAAAAAACAATTTAATGAGAAAAAGACTATTATCATCAATATAAATTTTCCCAGAACAGTTCTGTACTGATTAAAATTAAATTCACAATGAAATGTGAAATTTTGCTTGCACTTCATAAAAATTTGAAGAGCAAGCAGATGGTGATTTGCATTTTCTTGCCATCGTTTTAGGGCTTTGTCTAACGCTCGCTCGAGTCCAGTGGGGATACGTCAGTTGTGAATAGTTAAGGGATGAGATTGATAAAATATTGAATCATAAGACAAAATAAGAAATTTCAATATAAAATTCCTTATACTGATTCACAGTAAACATCGCACGTGCATTTTTTGTCTTGCAACACTCAAAAGTGCATTTGTTGCATGTCATGTAAATTGAGAAGCAACATGACATCACATCTGCCATAGGTCGTGTGATATGATACATGTGACGTGTCATCCAAAAGAGGAATTTAATACAAAAAAAATTTCCAAGAAACCCTTTAAAAGTTATCTAATGTCTACAGATGTTCATCAAAGGATTCACAATATCCACCTGCATTTAACATCTGCGAGTATATAATGAAACGTCCATAGTATTGGGGGGGGGGAGGACCTGTTCCTGTAAGAATTGATATTCTTATAACAAAGAATATCTCTTCAATATCCAACGGATCAAATCAATTGTGGAGGATAAAGAATTTAAACATAATAGTATGGCTATGATGTTTAACATATATAAATAACACATCACACACGCATACATACACACACACATACACATACATATATATATATATATATATAAATACATACATACACACACACACACACACACACATATATATATATATATATATAAATACACACATACATACATACACACACACATATATATATATATATATATACTGTATATATATAAATATATATATATATATATATATATACACAGATGGGACAATGCTTAACCATACTAATTAAAGACATTTTGTTAAGCACAGTCTAAGCCATTTCAAACGGATAATAGTTCATTTGGAAATTAACAGACCAGACCAATATTTCAAGATGATTAAAAAAAAAAAAGAAAGAAAAAAAAAACTGGAAGCATAACAGTACATTTTTATCGATGCATACTTGGTCATGTAAACTGAATATGCTGAGCGGTGCGTGCTTTCATCAGCCCAAGGCTCCACTCGTTCATAAACACCCGCCACTAGAAATTAAACATCGCGATAAGAAATTACAATACTTCCCTTTTATAGTTTTAGTCCCTACTTACGGAACGTACACATTAGGCAAGCTTCTATCAGTTGTTTGCAAACGTACATACAACGTTGAATAATATTGCGCAAAAGCGTGCTTAGGTTTTGAAAGAAACAGTCAATTCTGCGAAATTTGTGCACAGTGCAGTTAATGTTTTGAATATCATTTACAAGACAAAAATGAAATCTGATTTTATGGGCTTTAATAAAAAATAAGTTTATGGTATGTGTATTGTATACCTAGAAAACGTGAATAAATAATGTTGTAAATAATACCCAAAGATTATATTCCATCGTTGTTTTTTCTCGACAGAGAGAAATCCAGGAGCTCGAGCGTTTGTTTTTCTTAAAACAAAACCCTTCTGTGTAACCCCCAAGCGTTGTTTACGATTACGTCAGATCTTAGACTTCCACGACATGACTTCAAGCTTGACAACATCCAATTTGAGCCATTTGCGTTCATTCATATAAACAGCAAAGCAACAACAACTTCAGAACAGATAATGATTGCGCTTAACTCGATGCATCAAATGGTGAGAAATGTTTGCATACAGGAGGAGAACTGAGACGTGGGATCAAGGAGAGGAGGGGAGGGGGGGAGGGGGGGAGGGGGGATACTAATGCTAACAACAGAGGAGGGATTATTCCTTCACCGGGTGCGCTACACCTATGATTGTGTAAGGAGATAAGAAGGCATTTCGACTTTTAAACATACTGTCCAGCTTCCTGGTTTGGGGTGCCTTGCCTTTTTCGTCTCCCTTTCTCTCATTCTCTCGAACACATTTCGAAATACTAAATGTGGCCGCAATTTTCTCTCTCTCTCTCTCTCTCTCTCTCTCTCTCTCTCTCTCTCTCTCTCTCTCAAAATGTTTCTGTACAGAAAATAACTTTCTGCACCCATATTATCCTATATATTCACTTCCCTGAATTAAATCAGGAAATTCCGAAAAAAATTCGGAGACTAACATACTTCAATAGCTAAATAATAGCATTATTATGAATACTCCCCAAATCTTATGTGTTGATATACGCAAGATTAAAAGAACGTAAACAGCAAAATTCCACCAAGTGAACGGAAGAGAACCACTCCCAAAACCACAATTAAAACAATAATTTCCTCAATAAATACAGCTGCGCGTTCTCTCTCTCTCTCTCTCTCTCTCTCTCTCTCTCTCTCTCTCTCTCTCCCAGACAAACAAATAACTACAAAGGACTACAAAGGAGCACAGCGTGACACGATGAAATAAGTGACAGAGGAAAGAGCCAAGTTCTCAACTTTTACTACCACCTGCAGTTTTTACCTTCAGTGCCATAACCCCTCATTATTCCTTACCCCCAGCAAACTGACAAAATCCTGTGCCAATCAACAGTCTTTCTTATCTAATGAGTTTCTCTTCCCTAGTATCTAATGCAAAGTACTAATTTCCTTCCACTTGAAACCTGCTAATTTAAAAATAATTTATCTTTCATCATGGGCCGTAATTTTCTCTTAATCTTCAAGCTTTCGGAACCTGAGTACTCAAATTACGAGCGTAATTGACAAACCCTTCTACAGATATCCTTTGAGGGGTGTTTGTTGATTTAGTACACCAGGCTTTGACAAATTTTAAAGAAAAGTCATTTGAATATTATAAATAAAATTATTTCTATCAAAACTCGACAAATAATGTTGTTCTTCCCCCACGTACCAGATGCCAAAACAAATCACATCAGGCCTAATTTGATAAAGAAAAGGCAACATATAAATAAAAGAATACTAAAATCTTAAGCACCCAGAGCCCCCTCCTCTAGCCATTTATCTCATAACCTTAACGAACAACCGGCCCATAAAATTTTCAGCCTACATGAAACCATCCCTAATTCCCATCCCGTATCACAGATGCAGCATCCTTTAACACAGCCATAATACCCCATCTCTCTTAATTCAGTTTCTTCAAAATCCCTGGAATCAGCTTTATTTAGTTTATCGGGTTGATCAAAAGTTTCGCATACGTAGCTTATTCCCTTTCCTCACTGGCTATTTTTCCCTGTAGGAGCCCTTGGGCTTGTAGGTATCTTGCTTTTCCAACTGGGGTTGTAGGTTAGCTAATAATAATAATAATAATAATAATAATAATAATAATAATAATAATAATAATAATAATAATAATGAAAGGTATATTAGATGCAATAATGAAAATTTCCAAAATGGTTCCTTAACCAAGATGAATTTCTCTCCGTTTTAACTGGTCTTTGGTCCCGGTATGACGTCATTTAAGTAAAATAGAATAGTGTATTCCGCCAATCAGCAAATAAGTAAATGACGAAATGAAAATGAATACTAAAAGTGAAAAGTATCTCTCTTTGACATAAAATATCTATCTAATATCATATTGCGTCATCAATCTTCAGTCATTCCATCAGCATTTACTTACACAAACAGAACACAATGCACATAAATATGCAAATATGTTTCTGCAACAAACAAACTCAAAATACCACTAATTTATGGAGAAAACCAATTACTAAATCAAAATATCACGAATTTCAGCAGTAAACAAATTAGCAAAAACTTCATTTGGGTTGGATTATCAAAATAGAAAGCCCACTAAGAATTACTTTAGAACAGTAAAATATCGAGCAAATGATCCATGAAGATATTCGACCACAACTTCTCTTATGACACAGCAGCCTTCCATAAAAGATCCTCCAATCTTCAGACCGAAATTTCACGCATCGTAGAGATCACTGGTGTGTTTATTTTATAGGCTACAGCAGGGCCTTCCACGTTCTTCGGTCCCAGGGCCATTCATAAAAAAACAAAAAGGCATGCGGGCCACCTGCGTGTATACTGTTATATATATATACGCGTACATACACACATAAATGCATATATATACACACATATATATATTATATATATTATATATGTATATATATATATATATATATATATATAAAAATTACCCAGAATTTCGGAATAGGATATGGACAGGGATTTACTTTAGAGGAATTTACAGAAATATATTTTAGAGAAGACAAAAATTAGTTTATTTATATACCAAATTTTCATTCAAACAAATGTAAATCTAGTAATCGTGCTGATAATAGCTTAATTTTATCATTTTGGAAAACGTAGGAGTGAATAATAGTGGGTACACATCTTAATTCGGACTCAAGATTGACATCACTAATTGAAGATCGTAATGTTGATTTGTTTTATGAATGAAAATAAGTTCTCAGAGCCAAGTTGAACCAAACATTGATAATACATTTGACACATTATCAGAAATGTATGGGTAAACCACTTGAGCAGCATGTTTGCGTGCACTTGGTTGAATCAATTGGTTTCCATTTCAATTAATTTTAATTAATCTCTCTAAAGGCAACTTTCAAAATACAACGGGCCACTTCTGGCTTACGGACATTGGGTTGGACGGCCCAAGGCTAGAGTCAGCAGAAGAAAAACTACCAAGAATTTATACGACCTCAAGGATTTCAACACTCTATCCGCATACTGGTGATGGACATACCTTGGTCCAATAAGCATATTCAGACTAAGTTATAAAAGCCGTAACTGATATGGATTAAGCATGTTAACGCCAGCAAGAAAAGGAATTCAAATCTTCAGCAAAGAATTTCACACAATTGAGAAGAGTAAATTCGTTCTCTATAGTAATAAGAATTCAGTGTTAACATTATCTTCCGCTTGGGGCATTATCTAAGATGATCCAAGTCACTAATGAAAATAAATCAAGCCAAAAACAGTAATAGTTACAACAGTAATGAAAATATGACATTTATTTTTTTTCTTTGCGTTAAAATACTAAAATGCTTTTACACCTAAATAACATTGTTTATTTTATCAATACACAACCTTCGTTCTTAAAACTTGCCTAATTGTATTGATAAAAACTAGTGTATCTAAAAATAATATAAAAAAGTCACTGACACATCGTTAAAGTGAAATCAGGAACAATAATCAACAATTAACAAATGGAACCTCAAATAACTCATTATCATTAAAAAAGGTTTAGTAAATTGTATTAGATACAAAGAATATAAAACTAAAAATAAACTTTAAAAAATTGGGTGAAAAGCAAATAAATTGCTTTAAATAAAACTTGAAATTTAAATAAAAACAACCATGACCTAACATTAAACTCAAGAATGCTTAGTTTCTTAGAATATTAATGTAAAATAACATAATCAAAGGTTAATGAGAGAGAGAGAGAGAGAGAGAGAGAGAGAGAGAGAGGCTAATCATATAAATATTTTTTTCCAGCTATGAATAGATGACAGTATATCATATTTTAAGTGTCAGTTAATCTCTCGCATGTTTAAATATAATCTACATAACTTCGTCTGTCTGCTGAGTTATCAGTAGCACTGCCTAGCCCTCCCTGGTCCTAGCTTGGGTGGAGAGGGGGCTTGGGCGCTGATCATATAGTAAATGGTCAGTCTCTAGGGCATTGTCCTGATTGCTAGGGTAATGTCACTGTCCCCTTACCTCTGCCATTCATGAGCGACCCTTAAACCTTTAAAACCTGGAAAAAAGTCTCATTTATTTTCATATCTGCAAATATAACAATGAAATTCGTTAAGTTAAAATTAGTTTCAGGTGGCCAGCAATAGAACAGGAACTTCATAACAAAAATATAAAAACACAAACACAAGCTTATAAATATATGTATATATATATATGTATATATATTATATATATATATAATATATATATATATATATATCTATCCATCTATCTATCTACCTATGTATATATATATATATATATATACATCTATATATCTATCTATCTATCTATATATATATATATATATATACATATATATATCTATATATATCTATATGTATATAGATATATCTATACATCTATATGTATATATATATATAAATATATATATATATATATATATATATTTATATATCTATCTATCTATCTATCTATCCATCTACATATACATATATATATATATATATACATATATATATATATATATACATATCTATATATCTATATATCTATATGTATGTATATATATATATATATATAAATATATATATATATATATATTTATATATCTATCTATCTATCTATCTATCTATCCATCTATATATATATATATATATATATACATATATATATACATATATATATATATATATATGCGTGTTAATATGAAATCAGCCCATTTCAAGTAAAAAACTATAATGAAAGAAAAAAAAAGATAGTAAAAACGTAAAAAATGTGAAAACCACTACACAGCACCACGCTAAGGATGGTCACGATTCTTAAATACCTAATACAAGTAAAATATGAAGTATCTCAAAATAGATAAATTAAATTGCTAAAATTATAAAAAAAAAAATCGTAAGTAAAACAGCTTCAATGACCCACAGCAGTAAGAGTTTTTTCTTTACAGAATTCTGATGGGAGCACAATGAGACGAGAATCCTAAAAGATTGCCATAAGTATTTTGGTGTGGTTGGGCCACTCTCGTTACGTTCGCTGGAAAGGGGTGGTAATGGTTCTAAATTCGTGGGACAAATGCTCCAAACCTTCAACTTTCGTAAAATTTCTCTTCCAAAGAAATTAAAAAAAAAGATTAGCTGTAATAGAATGGAACTTGCCACCATTACTATAAAAAGTAATTCTCAACCTAGAATAGATGGAAATATCTAAAAACATAATTAACATTGTTATTTTCTATTTCTCGATTTCTGTTTGCACGACGAATTGCAAACACAAAAATTGATTTATTCATTATACATACCACTTAAAATAACGCTCTTACGGAAATATACTAACTAAACGTATGAGAAATAATATAATCTATAAGACATTTATACTTAAGTATTTAACCATAGCAAATTTTTCAGTTATATTTTCAAAGAAGAAACTATTCGACTTCTGTTTGCAAGACGAATTGCAAACACAAAACTTTATTTAATCATTATACACATCACCTTCTAAAAATAACGCTCCAACGGAAATAAACAAACTAAACGCATGAGTAATAATATAATTTATAAGACATTTATACTTGACTATTTAACCATAGCAAATTTTCCAATTATATTCTCAAAGAAAAACTAAGCTGGTAATAGAAACCATGTTTCCTTAATTAGTAATTAAGTTTAGTATCAACAGCAGATGGTCACCCATGTATCATAAATGTCAAATATGTCCCAGTAGAAAAGTTAAAGTGAATGACCTTAAGTTGAACCAATTGTAATGAGGGAACTGACCTCATAACACAAAAGTATGAGCACCATAAAAGGCTACTGCTGAGAGAGAGAGAGAGAGAGAGAGAGAGAGAGAGAGAGAATAATGTTGTTCTAGCAGTATCTGGAAATCTATAGTTATTTTTTTGCATCAACGAAACTGCACTAGTAAGCAAATACATAAATAAATAAAGTGAGTGAGAGAGAGAGAGAGAGAGAGAGAGAGAGAGAGACAGAGAGGGAGAGAGAGAATATAATGTTGTTCTAGCAGTATCGGGAAATCTATAGTTATGTTTTGCATCAACGAAACTGCACTAACAATAAAATACATAATAAAAAAAAAAGCTCGGTTGAGAGAGAGAGAGAGAGAGAGAGAGAGAGAGAGAGAGAGTATAATGTTGTTCTAGCAGGATCTGGATATCTATAGTTATTTTTTGCATCAACGAAACTGCACTAACAAGCAAATACATAATTTAAAAAAAAGCTCACCTTAAGAAAGATTTATAGGGGCGTGACGAACGAATATGTTCAGCATCACTGACCCCACCACAAACGCCTCTAACTGTACCTTATTCAAAGATGAAAGTTAGGGCTCTTTGCGATGAATTTAGATAATTTAGAACACATCCTCAGAAGTATAGGAGGTTCGGGTGTGGAATTTACAAGACAATATCTTAGTAAATGAGTCCCATCTCTAAGTTTATCGAAGAATAATATCAATGTTTTCTATGCTTAGTGAGTAGATAGTACTTTAATTTTAAGATATTATATATTATATATATATATACATATATATTTACATATATATACATATATATTTACATATATATATACATATATATTTACATATATATATATACATTATATATTTACATATATATATATATACATTATATATACATATATATATATATATATATATATACATTATATATACATATATATACATTATATATACATATATATATACATATATATATATATATACTTTATATACATTATATATATATATATATATATATGTACACACACATATACATATACATACATATATATATATATATATATATGTATATATATATATATATATATAGATAGATAGATAGATAGATAGATAGATAGATAGATAGATAGTTTATAAAGGATATCTCACTATTAAGTCATTCATTACATTGTAGTATTACTTTACCAGTAATGCTATTAATTCAAAATTAATTTCAGGCAAATCCTTCCAATATGGCGCCAAGAGTTCTAGAAAGCCTACATATGATTACTTCTTTAATAAATTTTATTCTTCTCACAACTGCAATGTGTTTAACATGCGAGTACCCCAGAACTGAACCCCAGTCCCTAAAAATATCTTAACAAGAAGACCTCTCTTCCATAGCTTAATGTTTCCTGGAATCTAAAGCCAAGACAAAACGGAAGGAAGAGAGAGAAATGGGGAAGGGAGTGGAGACAGGGAAAAATTAATTCTCCCGATTATCTGCGGCTAAGTCTCCTGCAGGCTGCGGCAGCTCCCATATCAGCACTACGACGGTCAGCTCGTCGTCGTCGGGCGTGGCTAGACATGCCTCATTGTCCGGAGCCAAGACACTGCTGCAGCAGCAGCAGCAGAGAGAGAGAGAGAGAGAGAGAGAGAGAGAGAGAGACTCTTGAATAATTCTGTTGATATTTTTCGGAAGAAACCGGTCCTGCTACTCAAGCATTTCCTTTAGTCTTAGGAGTACCACATGATAATGTCAATGTACTGTATAATATTTGATCTGTTACGAGTTCCTTTTTGGTCAGTTATCCTTAGATAGGACCAATATACCAAAGACATATTAATAAAAGTCCTTTTATCCCAGGGCAAACCCACATACGTATTAACACATTTAATAAAAAACTAACAAAAATTCGTATGTTAGGAAGTGTTTTTATTGCTTTAGGGACATTAAAACAAATGAAGTCATATATTATAAGTGAATATCAATAGAGAAAAACATATATGCGATTCCTATATTGGTTTTGAGAAGCAAAAATATGTTATTAAAATCTGGTGCATGACATCCTTGCTTAAAATATTACCTTACGAATACTTCCAAGGTTGGCGATAATTATATTAGAATTTTGTAATACATGTTATGTAAACAAAATAACCAAACTAGTACATATGTTTAAGCAAACTAAAACCGAAACAGAAACAGGACAATACCTCAAGCTACTCAAAATATCAGTTAGAAAATGTCTTGAAATTCTAACAGTAATAATTCTTGAACTTTTGAGAAGAAATAAAAAATGCAACACATCAAATCAAGACGTTATCTTAAGGCTGGATGATCCCATCACTAGAAATTTAAGAAGCCATTTTGATTCAGTCAACTCTCAGCAGCGGTCATCCGGCCACATAAGGAACAGTTTCCTTATCCGGAGTCTTAACTGTCCTCTAGTCTGTAAACAACCTGAGCCACATCTTAAATATGAGGTCTCCATTTCCAGTGAAAATAGCCTCTCTTCTCCCTGCTGCAAATATTAACGTATACTGGTATGGCAAGTTGACAGAAGTGCAGCCACCAATTTGATAAGACTG
>NC_090769.1:33733834-33740878 GCF_036898095.1 Palaemon carinicauda
CCCAAAATATGTGACAGATAACTTCACTCGAATATAAAGGCGGGCACCCACATCTCTCTAAGAGCCATATGTGGCTACAATGTTTACCATACCTTTTCTTGAATGTTTAAACAGGTGCAAATCACTCCTTGGTGGATCGAGAAATTTGACAACTCTCTTCATCTTTTTCACATCTGAATATACAGAAACGTAGGCCCAAGTGGTAGCCAAGAAGTACGCAGGGATTACGTAGACAAAACTGATTAAAACAATCAACTGAACTTACAAGAAGTAGATAATTTAATGGAAGGTAAGATAGGAATTACCAGGATCAACTTAGACCTGTCTAAGTGGATCCTTGAATTTGCGAACCTAAGTCACTATTTGAAAAATTAATACCAACGAATATTTCGATAAAGGGGATCAGTAAGGGAGTAAGACCGTAATTCAAAGGCACTATATACAATAATGTATATAAGGATTACATACTTTGAGAAATCCAAATATTGCCACCACGATAAATTCCAAGTAACTGAACCGCTACATAACCGCCCAGTCAACGAATAAAGAAACATTCTACAACTACCAAGTAAAAGTACAACAGTATACATGGGAGCTGAAAGATTCAGTTACATGACACAAAACGAAAACCGGTATTTTCTCAACCACAGGGGAAGGGCTGAAAAGAGGGGGGAAGGATGTGAAAAGAGGGGCGCAACGAAGAAAAATAAAGATGGACAGGGAAATCCTATGAGCAAAATTCCTAGGACGAAGGGATTGTGTGTGTCAGAGAAAGGGTGTCCTACACACTTATAAATTCTGCTTACTTCACAGTGGAGGTAAACATACAGCCATTGGGAAAAACGATGAGAGAGAGAGAGAGAGAGAGAGAGAGAGAGAGAGAGAGAGTATTGAACTGCGTCTTTTAACCAAGGAATTTTAATAGACGACCCTTATAAGATAAGAAGCATCATTGAACATGAATAGCATAATCGATCGCTAAAAGGTTTTTTGACGTCTGAACATCGAATAACTAAGCAAATATGCCATTACCATATCATTTACATTCGGCCAATCTTTTCGGGTGAAAACTAACTTATTAAATCAGTATACGAAAAAATTACTATAAACAAACAAACATACTCTTAGTGCTACAGTAACAATTACAATAAAAATGATAATAATTATGTTGCTGATCATGATATTAATCATTTTAATAACAGCTGGAAAAGATAAAAACTGTATACCATCGAAGAATTGTGGTGGATACTACAAAATTTATATTGACATCACTTAATTACTATAATCTTGTAATGTTTAACATCGTAATGTCATTTAAGTATATGCATAACAACCAAAGTCATGAATACACACACACGCACACACACACACACACACACACATATATATATATATATATATATGATTTCTGTATTTTAGTGCTTAAAAATCTAAATACTTTCAGTACAGGATAACGACAGTATTTAAAAACAAATGTTTTACTTTATCTCCTCATATCTTGAAGGTTATATTCCAATTCTAATTTTCTTTAGGAAGTGTGACATGGCACAGTAATACAGAGTGCGTAACTTGCACTTACTTATTCTCCCATCCTACGACCTGCTGTGAGTTATTGTAACTTAATCTCAGGCTGACATTTAATAATCCCCTTTTCCATATGCGAAGCTACTGTAGTCTTTACTCCCCTTTACATACGACCCACAGAGGTAAAATCATGTATTCTATAGACATTGGGTAAAATCACATGACCATCTTTTTTAGCAGAAATTCTTTGACTTATAATATCTTTAGGTGATGGTCTTTTTAGGGAATTGGGTAAAAAAATGTTCATTGTTTTTATTTATTTACTTTTTTTCAAATTAGAATGAATTTTTTATTCAGTCAAACGTAGTCCGGATCAACTGATGCTTTCTGCAAATATCTACATGTATATACTTTTATTCATACAAAACAACGTCTGTCACTTCTTTTATCTATTTGAACAGGCTTACATAATTCCTTTTATAGTTTATATATCAAATATCTTTTCTAGTATTGTTAATGTCTTAAAAATATTTTATTTTAATTTTCATTACTTCTTATATCGTTTATTAATTTCCTTGTTTCCTTTCCTCACTGGGCTATTTTTCCCTGTTGGAGCCCTTGGGCTTATGGCATCTTGCTTTTCCAACTAGGGTTGTAGCTTAGCTAGTAGTAATAATAATAATAATAATGATACTATGGTAATAGCTGAGCCACCTTCAACATCCACATCGTGTGTTGTTTACAAGAAAGATAGCGGTACTGCGAAAAAAGCATTTTAGATATGCAGATATCTCCGTCTGTCTCTGTTTGGTGGTTGAAAAGATAGCGTCATTTTAGTGGCGGGAGCTGCTATTATTTCCTGTTTCTTTGTTTTCGCCGCTGCCTTCCTTCTTCGATATCATCGAGAATCTCTTCCATTGTCATCTGAGGGTCATCCTCGCCATTATTTGCATCACTAAAAGCACCTCCATAGTTTTGGTCAGATGGCCTTATATTTGGTGGGGTCATTGTCTTAATATTTCCCTTATTGGTGGAAATATTAGTACACATGACATATTTCATTCAATTAATGTTTTATTCATAAACTTCAACCACAAAAGTAACGGATATGCCATCAGACGAAAGAAGCAAGCTTTGTGAGTAATCTTGCTTCAACAAAGGAGAAAAGCCAACTTTATATTTTATGTTAATTCTCGACTGTAAGAGAGAGAGAGAGAGAGAGAGAGAGAGAGAGAGGAAATAACACACACACGCATATATATAAATATATATATATATATATATATAAATATATATATATATATATATACACACACACACACACATATATATATATATATATATATTGTATTACACCTCATATACATACTCTATTTACATACATACATACACACATGGGAGAAACTGCCATAATTTCAGATTACGTTTTGAAAAAAAATCTCAAATATCCAACTCTTCGTTACCAGTATTATGAAGACTGTCTCTCTTGCTTTAAAGAAAAGAGAGAGAGAGAGAGAGAGAGAGAGAGAGAGAGAGAGAGAGAGAGAGTCAGTCTAATACAATTTGATTTTATATAAATTTGAATATATTTGTACTGTTTTATTGCTTGCAACCAATATACTCTTAGTATGTCTAATGAATACACAATGCACCGAATACTTGTTGCGAAGCATATCAAAGCCTAATTAATTAAGATAACTAATTAGATCATTATTGTTACGGAACAAATACAGACACAATTCATGAAGTTACAAAAAAGAAAAAAAAATATGATGATGCATTCGTTGCTGCAACATCTACGGAACACAAGATTTGAACTTTGAACCTAAAAAGTGCAATAAAGGATTTACTAAATACTGAATGAAAACAGGTGAAGGAATCGGTATACGAAACTTTCGTTGGCGTGACTTACTCGCGTCACGTACAAAGCCACTGGTTCAAGACCTACTCTTAAATTTCTCATTTCATCTCTCTCTCTCTCTCTCTCTCTCTCTCTCTCTCTCTCTCTCTCTCTCTAAAATATGCACAAACATAAATGGCAGTTACTACGTTAACCAACCTCTTTGCACAAAATCAAATTGGTGTTTTTTCAAGTCTTATAATTAATGAAAAAAATAAATAAAAAATAAGAAATAATAAAAAAAAAAAATTACTAAATTATAAATGGCAAGAAAATTACACACTATAATACCACTTTCTATAATCTTGCCGAAAGGTATAAAAAGACCTAATAATTATCACGCCAAAATTTAACTCTCTAATAATAGTCAGTTGAAATTAATTACCGCATACCCTCATTGATCAACCAGTTACATTATTTCATACCTCATTACTTCTTTTATTACTGCCAAGTTTTATTTCAAGACCCAACTTGCGACAAAAAATACAATGTTCCTTTATTGATATCTAAAGCACAACTGGTGCATGAAAGAAGAGAGCTATCACGAAGAAAAAGTGAAATCTACCCCATAACAGAGCAAAATTTTCATTGAAGATTTTTGACGTTTTGTATAAAACATATACACTTTATACACACATCTACAGTATACATACATACACACATTATATATATATATATATATATATATACACGTGTGTGCGAGACTTTGTTAATATAAATTGGCGTAAATCCAAAGATTTACAGTATAGGTTGTAAAAAATACCTACTGCACATATAAGAAATTGCGAGAATCATGACATTTACACACACACACACACAGACACACATATACGCACGAACACAAACGCACGAACACAAACATTTCTAGAGTCACCCGGAAACTTCCTTGTGTGGCCTTCCAAAACCAAGCACGAAACGAGATTTGATTGATAAGGGATCGAAGTTAATACACACACACACACACACCCACAATGGGAGGAGGGCTTGTAGTAACAGGAAGAGCGTTGGTGGAAAGGGAGGATGGTTCAACCATGATCCAAAACGCTTGCATTACGCTCCCTCTCTCTCACTTTCAGGGTAAAGCTATCACTATGAATTCACTTTAAAATTCACCATTTTTGTCATTCGTAAAATTCCTGTGTTCGAAAGATTGGAAGTGATCGGCTAATTTGATCTAACCTACCTTCTAGATATGTAGTATATTTAATGAAGAATCTGAAACTAACAATGAAACACTTGACTGACTTTACAGTAGTGTGGAAACGTAGGGCGTTTTCTAATGGCATTCGTCATATATGTTGATAATTCACACCAAATCCCAATAATGATTTCATCATTAGTATTTCAGTTATACGGTTTATTTTTGTGAAGATCGCCAGAGAGAGAGAGAGAGAGAGAGAGAGAGAGAGAGAGAGAGAATTTCCCACTTGTGTCCTTGAACTTTTATTTCACTTACACTGCTCTCTCAAATTTGCCTCATTCTTTGCACAGTTCCCCCCTACGTATTACGCAGCCTCGCAGAGAACATGAATGTCAACAAGGTCCGACTACCCACGAAAAAACTTGATTTTTCTCTTCCATGTGTTCTCTACAATACCACAATAAAGATGCCATTGTAATCTGCAACATATAAACATTCTGCGGCACTGTTCTCATGGGGTGAAAGTCGATTCTCTAGTTAACGTTGTGTTTTTACAGTGACAATTTCCACTTTTTCGAAACGTCCATTTCAGTAGAAAATTTTATTTTTCTATCTGTAGCTAAAGTTGTCATATGAAAAATGTAAACTGATTTAAAATAAGCATATATATATATATATATATATATTATACATATATAATATATATATGTATATACATATATATATATATACATTATATATATATACATAATATATACATGTATATACATATATATATATATATATATATATATTATATATATATATATATATATATTGGGGCAATCAGAAAAACTTGCCACCAATACCTCAAGGAGAATTAGTAAATACGTTACGTCATAAATCAAAACACGATAATTAGCACGAGCCAAAAGGTCTCCTATCTCCCATGAAAGCATCATGCATTCGGTGTTCTCTGAAGCGTAAATGATTCAATGCAACGCATTTAAATCTACAGACTATAACATATATGCAGCTCAAGTGTTTTTTGCCACATAATCGAATATTAAACATTGTTTCAAGATTAACGGGCAATTTCGCATTCACTGACACAAGAATGTAGTCAAGGATAGGAATTTCGGCAACATTCAAGAGGAATTTATCTTATCAACATTAAGCAAGAAAAAACAAATGCTGTACACTTGACATCTATTACCTTGAAAGAGAGAGAGAGAGAGAGAGAGAGAGAGAGAGAGAGAGCAAATACATTTGACATCTATTCCCTTGAGAGAGAGAGAGAGAGAGAGAGAGAGAGAGAGAGAGAGCAAATACATTTGACATTTATTCCCTTGAGAGAGAGAGAGAGAGAGAGAGAGAGAGAGGGAGAGAGAGAGAACAAATATATTTGACATCTATTCCTTTGAGAGAGAGAGAGAGAGAGAGAGAGATCCCGCGGGTATCTAATAGCTGACTTCACTACGAGTATTATGATAAAGAAGATAAAACAACATGAATATATATTGGCATGTGTAGAAACTCATTATGTACTGTAGTGGTATTTCTCTTGGCTTAAATGTATATTCTTTAAAGGGTGAGTTGAACCGTTTGTCTTAACCTTTGTCTAAACGGAAAGATCGTGACAACGAGATTTAATATCTCGAAACGTGTGTGTGTAAAAGGTTAAGGATATTCCTAAAGGATTTGCTAATTATAGTATAAAACGGTAATTAGGCATAAAATTCGCACCCTCCTCAAAAAATGAAAAGTCTAATGAACATTTCTGTTCAATACTGGTCCATGTGTTGTGTATTAACCTTATAAATCAATCCAATACAGTGAATTAAGCAAAAAAATTACTATTGGAAAAGTTATAAATAGAAATCATATGTATAGTTTATATAGAATACATCAAAACTCCAAATATTGTTCGCCATAAAATAATATAAAAATTTAATATACTTTTTTTTTTATCTTGCAGATCAAGGAACTAAAAAATTCACATTTATAAGAAAAGAGGATATCATTTCATAAAATCATCCAATATAAAATTATCAGAAGAAGAAGCAGAAAAAGATGAATATATAACTTTTTGATGAAAGAATTTAAGATATGCATTACATAATAGAACTTTTATTAAGTTAACTATAGTACATTAAATTTTGTACAACAGATTATCATTCTGAATAGCTACTAGCTCTTTATATCATCGTAGTCCTTACTAGCTAAATACGGTTAAAAAAAAATAATGTGCAAGTCAATAAGTTCTACCAATGACGACTTCATATGTCATATGTCAAGATACACAGTTCATAGGTCCCATCATTATCAACGAGGATGACAATCTTCCTTTGGATCAGCTATCAACGAATCAGTCCCCATCCAAAGACACATAGTGAAGACGATCATGAGAAGAAGCAAAGAACGAGAGGAATAAGAACGTCAAAGAAGAGAAGTGAGGAGAAGAGGGAGTGACAAGAGGGGGATCTGGGAGTCAAGAGAG
>NC_090769.1:33741378-33773878 GCF_036898095.1 Palaemon carinicauda
GAAGAGAAGAGAAGAGGGAGTGACAAAGGGGGATCTGGGAGCCAAGAGAGGGGTAGAGGAGCTTGTGGGCAGCCAATGACTAAAGAGGACACAGGGTCCTGGGAACTTTGCTAAAAACGTCATAAGCAGAAGGGCATTTGCTTTCTCATGTTATTGCAGCCTGTGCTGCCGTCGTCGTGTTTCAAGAACACTTCAACAGGCCTCGTGATGCGACACCAAGCAGCTCGGGACTTGTTGCCAAAAACATTCCATTATCAATAAGGAATTTAATAACTTCATCGACATATAACTAATTAACTAATTAGTCAATGTAATGAATCATATTCATCAACATTATGAGAGAGAGAGAGAGAGAGAGAGAGAGAGAGAGAGAGAGAGACTATGTAAATAAACAAACACACGAACTGTAAACAAAACGTATTTTATACACAAACTTACAGAAATAATCTCTCTCTCTCTCTCTCTCTCTCTCTCTCTCTCTCTCTCTCTCTCTCTCCACACACGCTCACACATGATTATATATGAGTCAGTTGCAATTTTCTCTTTTTGAAAAAGAGATTACTATATCCCTGTCGTATATAAGGTCAAATGAGTGCAGAAAGTTATGTTCTCTACTGAAGCATTTTGAGAGAGAGAGAGAGAGAGAGAGAGAGAGAGAGAGAGATTTATGCAAATCTAAATTTGTATTTGAACTTAATATAATTACGTGCCAATACAGAATAAAATCAGAGCAGCAGCAGCTTAGAAGCTTTAAACCCTTATTCGGCCACGATCTAGATATTAAAAAAAAAATTCAAAGATAAAAATTTAAAGATAGAAAATCATTGCAACATACAAGGTGCCAATCTACTCACCCAGGTAAGCCAGTAAGGGTCGACAGGTGATCCGGGCGGCAGGTGATAACCTTTTTCAGCCACCTCCTTATAGACACTTTCATGACGGGTGATGGTGACATGCCGCCTCCCACTCGACCAACGCCCACCACTCTCATCATCACTGATGGAAAAATTGCGGGTCACTAATGCTCCCGCCCGACTGTTGATTCGAGGGGAGGCCGGAGGGCCTTCACTGCCTCCTCCAGGGGAAGGAGTCGATCTTCCAGCTAATCCAGGACTGCCGGGGCATAGGAGCGCTGGACCACTGGCCACCATGGAAGGAAATCCATACGGAGGATTGGGGTTACTGGGACTACGTGGGGCCACAGTCCGTGGGGCAACAGGTAATCCTGATACATGTAGAGCACGGGGCGTCCCGGGAGACCGTTGTTGTTGTAATCCCTGAAGGCCCATAGCGGGGCGAGGGCTGCTGGGAGACGCTGGGGTAATTAATGATCCCCCAGCAGGAGGGCTTGGCGTCAAGGGCGGCCTCATACGAGGTGCACGGGGTGGTCGAGGGGGCAGACGAGGCAACGAACTATGTGATCCAGATTCGTCGTCGGACGTTGAAACCTGGTGAAAAGGCGAACCAACTCCCCTGAAGCCCGACGCCTTGGTAAACTGCCAACGATCGAGCGGGAATTGGCACCGGGGAGGGAATTCGATTTTTCTTTGTTCCTACGTCTAACATGGTCTACAGGTAACGAGGACGAACTACGTTCACTACGCACGCTGCGCAAAGTAGAGTCTCTCGACATCCCAGTCAAATCCCGACATAAACCAAATCTCCAGCTACTCGAAATATCACAGTTGCTCCCATCAAAAGAATGTTCTTCCTCAGACTCGGGTAACTCGTCACTGGTTATACTGGATTCCCTTATAGCAACGAGCCCCTGACGAGTGAGATGGCGCCTGTGTATGGCAGCTTGAAGTGCCAGGGACCTGCCATGTGGCACGCCTCTCGTCGTGCATTCTTTATCCCCATGCCCGCGCCCATTAAACGACTTGAGAACCCCATTGGTAATGACACCCGGGTGCTTGCACACCGGTGCCACGTTCTGACTCTGTTTACAAAAGTAGCAGGTGTCTTCCGCCTCATCCTCGTCGTCATCGCCGCTACAGTAATCACAATCTTCCCCACAGTCATCCGTTTGACAGTAGTCGTCGTCATAGTCGTTGTCATCCGACGTCGTGCATGCGTCAAATTCATCCGTGCGACATCCATCACGTGAGTCTGTTTTAAATCCATCGTCAGTTTCAAACTGACCTCTTTTACTCACACCACCGCTGGGGAGTTTTTTAACCTTTCTATCCTGGCACTGAGGTCTTTTCCATCTGTCCATGGCCCTTTGGGATGGCGGTGGTGGGATAGGGGGAGGAGAACCTGGAGGGGGAGGGGGGAAATGACTTTTCGGTTCTATCTCTACATCACTAGTATCACAACGACCACAATCACAGTGGCCTTCATTTATGCTACAATTATCATAAAAACTATTTCGTCGGTCCTCGTCCGAGGTGGTACTCGTTCCACAACTCCTCACTTGCACAGACAACCTGTCAACTGTCAGGGGGTCGTCGGTGTCGGAGAGGTGGGCCTCAACCTGTTGATCACGATACTGAGGTCTGGTATCGTGGTACATTACCTCGCTTCTGCACACCACCTGAGGGATCATAGCCCCATCTTCGTCCTCGGGAAGCGGGGAAGGAAGTGTGTTCAGTGCCCGAGCTATGTCTTTGCACGCTTCCCTCAATTTGTTTTTCTGTTCTATGTCGTACTCGTTATCACTGTCAACAAAACTCTCGTGGTCAAAGTTGAGATAACCTAAACACGAATTGTCACTGCAATGTGATTCATTTTCATATGCACTATCATTTTCAATGGTTACGGCTATCTTTGATTCGCTTCTTGTGTCATTAAAATACTTTTTACTTATTTTATTACACTGAGATTCTACTTCATATGCATTGTCATTTTCAATGGCAATAACACCCGAATCGTTTTTAGCATCCTTTAAATGTTCATTTATCTTGTTTTCATCTTCCAATTTCCTTAAAATCGAGGTAGATTTTACGTCTTTCCTTTGGTTATCATTTGCAATCCTAACTGGCACTTGTCTCGGTGACTCTCTGGCATGGTAGTCTCCGTCTGTGTCAACAGCCAAAGGCAGCGGCCGTGCCTGGCGAGGATGGTGAGACAGTCCTACGACGTAATCTGAAGAGGAATGAGGATGAATACCATGAAGAGGCGGAGGAGGAGGGGAAGGCAGACAGAGAGGAGGGGGACCAGGGTGGAACAGCACCAACTGGTCTGTCGTTCCGCAATGAGTGTTGGCGGCAGCGGCGACGGAGGGAGAGGAGGGGGAGGAGGGACGCACGTGTACATTTCCAAGTTGCTGTGGAGGTTGCGCGGAGGGGGACTGCAGAGTTTGCAAGCGCCTCTTACACTCTTCGTTGTCATTCCCAATGCCATTCCCAAATTCTCCCAATCCGTTTCCCTCGTCCTCGCCTTCTTCGGGAGATTTTGCATCGGCCACTGTCGGCGATGTGTCTGGCAAGCGTAAACGATGCAATCTTTTGTGCTTCCTGGATTGAAGCATGAGAAGGTTGACAAAACTGGCTGACTGGGCTTTCAGGTAATTTGTGGGAGATCCGGAACCATCCCTGGAAAACAAGCAAGGTGACTGGGGCGAGGAGGGGGGTGGAGGGGGTGAGGGAGGAAGGGAAGGGGGAAGCTCAGCGGGGGGTGTGCTTTGAAGCTTGACCAGGAGACTGGAATCAGCAATGTCACAATCACTCTCACCCATAACGACGGCTTCGGGTGTAATAGCACCCTCGCAGATAACATTACTGCCACTCCCACGCAAAGTAGTATCGTCGGAAACCAGAATGTCAGTGGGTTCGTCTCTCCCAGATATCTCGTGTTCCAAAAGCCGCGCGGACGCCTCCATAACCAATGCATTGACGCAAGATACTTGATCATTTTCTTTTTCCTTCGCTGATAAAATATTCTCACGGGGAATATATTCCAGTGAAGTGATGTTGTCTTGCGCAAATGTTCTGTACTGATCTTTCTCCAGATGTTCGGTGCCATAAAAAGCAGCGTCGAGGGTTTTCTGCTTGACCCCACACTCGGCACTCGAACCTCCAGCACCTGGCACTACTAGTGCCTCATTTTCTCCTCTCTCCTGCTCTTCCTTATCATCATTCTTGACCCTCTCCTCATTCTCCTCCTCCTCCTCCCCCGCTTCCTGCAGAAAATCACCTCCATTAGTCAAGTGACTCCCACACTCTGACCCTGCTATTACCTCAGTCACCTCAGAATTGCATTTGTCCTTTCTCTCAGTGTCTAAGTATTCGTTATTTTCAACTTTACATTTTGCTTGTTCTGAATCACCATCACCCAGCCATTCCTCGTCTTCTGGGTGATCCGAATGATGAGGTAAGATAATAAAGTCGGGTTGTTCAAAATCATCATCAGCTGAAAGGGATGATAAAAAATTCTGCCTGAGAAGATTTATTTTCTCTTTTGCTCGATGAATGCCATCCTGGGTCTTCTCTTCTTTATCCGAGATATGATTTTTCGGGCCATCGACGCTTACGACTTCTTGTCCGTACGATGATTTAATTTCTACAGTATCTTTCCCAACGATGGAAAAACAAGTGGCATCTTTTTCTTGACAGTGTTTTTTATTTATCATATTAGGGCTGCCAAGTAAATTATCTTTATTCTTTTTGTTACGTTCATCACCATTTTCCTTATCATTTCCATTAATTGTTACACCTGCGTTTGTGGAGGTGTCACAAACCACCCCCTCCCCTTCAAGGGCCCCACCAACACCCTCACTGTAACCTCCAACAACGTCTCTGTTTTCACCCCATTTTCCCGAGCTTGAAGGATGGGCAGAGATTAAGGTTTCAGTGACGTCATCACTCACCAAACCACTGCTACTGTCATTGCAACTATTACTGTTGCAAGATGTCAACTGCACGGCCAGAACGCTCTTTTGATTTGATGGGGGAAAATCGTGTTCGTTGAATTTAACAGATTCGTGACAGTGAACTTGAGACGCAAGATGGACGACGGGCGAAGAGATAACCGCTGGACCTTCCAGTCTGCGTTCGGGTATTTCGGTATTTTGGCGATCTTCCTTCACCTTACATTCACTGATAATGTCACTTCCAAAAGAGATACTAGTCTTACTAATGGCACTTTTTGTTCCCAGGCCATCATGGTTCTTCTCTCTAATTTCTTTTTTATCACTGTCACTCTCTATGCTATTACGACTCTGTTTCTTTTCTCCGTTAAGAAGATTTTTCGTGTTCAATAAACTGTCTTTATCTGCATCTAACGAATGGGTGGACTCAGTAGGCGTGGGATCGCCTTCCTGGCCGACACCCTCCCTCATGGAAACCTGCAAAGTCTTGACATCCTGCAAGGAAAGGCAATGCTTCACAATGCTCGATTCTTCCTTCAGATCCGGAGACCCGGCTAAACACCCGCTATCGCCATCGTCGCTGCTGGAGGAAAGCACATCCTCCCCGGGGGATACTATCAAGGTCATCCTCCGACTCCTTTTCCTCCTCGAGTACGAGCTGCAGGAAGGCTAAAACAATCTCAACTAAAATCGATGTATGCTGCTGTAAACGACACTGGCAACACATTCGCCATAGTTTCAACGGGGGACGCGACCTCTCTTTTTATGTAAATACTATGGCGCCATTAATCCACCGACAAACGATGGAATCACATGGCCTAAATGAGCCCCTCACTGCGTCTATTCAGACACTGCGTTGCATATGAAAGATTAAGTACCAACTTGGGATTGGTCGCCGACGGACACTTCGTACATTGCCGCAGGCTATGCGGCATCGGTGAAATTTACCGGCATCATGAGATTTCAAATCGCTGTTTTGGAGTATTCTCGTTTTTGTTCTCCCGTAAAAAACCACCGATGGCAAAAAGAAGGCTCATCCATTTGAAAACAATGACATTTCACTATTTTGAATTTCTTTTCGTAAATTTCACTCTTTTTGAATTACTTTTCACATTTCTTTTCGTAAACGTCACAACACATCAACTCAGGGCAATGCCTCATTTATATTCGTGCAACATTTCATCTTAACTGGCACTTGGTAATAAGGCCTGAAAGAAACAACGGATTAGAGAACAGAGATAATGTCTATAATTCTGCCAGTGTGGAGAAAGAGAAGCTCACCACACGCATATCAATCAATTCTAGGGCACCATCTTGACGAATAAGAAAAAAAAAAGTATGGCGATGAATTCTTCACTGCAGTGGTCTTTCACGACAAATACAATATCAACGACATACAATACAAGTTTCAATTACATGATTCTTCATTACACCTACAAAGGACCAAGTAATAATGTCTGACAACAAATAACAAATTAAAAGCATAGTCAAAAATTTTTGTGTTTATACTTTGACATGTAACAGAAGAATTTTACTCAAGAAAGATACGTCTAAAACACAAGTTGGAGAGAGTATAAAATAAAAATACTACATTAAAACAAACACACAATATGTAATGTGAGAATTAACTCAAGAGAATGTTCGACATTTTCTTAATTTTAGGCTATAAAAGTGAATTCTTCCAATTCATGGTCGAAACAAAAAGTAAATTAACCTCATAACCTTGAACTTTCGCGTGACTCAAGATAGTGTGGCAAAAATAAATAAGAATAATGAGAGAGAGAGAGAGAGAGAGAGAGAGAGTGAGAGAGAGAGACAGAGAGTTAACTTTAAGGATACTGTATATATATATATATATATACACACACATATATATATATATATATACATACATACATATATATATATATATATATAAAACCAAGCTCGTTCCATCAAAAAGGATGAACCATGCTTATCACCGCAATCCCCCTTCAACTGTCGATTCTAGGATGAACCCACTAAACAGAAAACTTCCAGATAGCGATCTCCTTCAACTGCAACGCACATTAGCACGTCAACAAACCTAGTCATCATATGCAACACGCATGAATCATCACTGCGCTCACTTTCGTTATAACGTCTCATTTATACCACTACCCGAACACTGTTTTTGAAGTCGTCTACCAAAAATTCACTTCAAACATCATTGACAAGCAAAAGCTTACCCTGAGAAGGGTTGGAAAAATTCTTTCACACATTTTGGATATGTTCATTATGAATAAGCCTTTGGAGTTGATTCAAATGTAAAATTTGAGAGTAAATCAAAGATGTCACTGTGGCTTTGACAAATGCATATATAACAAGTAAAAAGAGAGACCATTAGATCGTACACACACATAAGCATATATATATATATATATATATATACACACACATTTGTATATTTATGTATATATATTTATATATATATGTATATATACACACACGAACACACACACACATATATATGTATATATATATATCTATCTATCTATCTATCTATATATATATATATATATATATAACATTTCTTAATTGCATATGCTGTTGGTCACACTACACGTAAGTATTTAGTTCATACATAACTATGAAATCGCACTTTTTAAACACTGACTTTATACTAGACTCAAAAAGTGTAACAGAAGAACTCTGAGTTCGAAGGTTCAAGTCTTCTGGTTACGAAAGGCAAGAAACGTTGACCCTTAATAACAGATCATTACCCAAACTCCAACGGCAATTTAAAAAGATTTACCGCCACCAAGTAACTCATATTTCACGCTTTAAAACTGGGCCGTTTTCACGATTGAAGAAAAATCGACACTGGTGCTGTTATACGAAATCATAGCAAGACTCTTCTCTACAGAGAAAGAAATTAGAACTGGGGGAGGGAGGGAGAAAGAAGGAAGAAATAAATGGAGAAGAGTGAGACGGTACAAGGTTCAAATTAAAAATCATGCTCTCATAAACAGACATAATAATAATAATAATAATAAGAAGAAGAAGAAGAAGAAGAAGAAGAAGAAGAAGAAGAAGAAGAAGAAGAAGAAGAAGATAATAATAATAGGAAGAAGAAGAAGAAGAAGGTAATATTTCGTTTCGATATTAAGAAAAGTCCCCTGCGAAATTAAAACGATGAGGTACAAATGAAAGAACACCAAAGAAAAGAAGAGAAAGGAAGTCTGCTGTCCCGAGAAAAAGATAATCCCTCGGAATGTGGGTGGAGAACCATCAGTCCTTTTCCGAAGTTGAGTACTTTGCAGAGGGTGTAGAATGCCGCAAAACAAAGTATTCTTCTGCAGCATGCATCTTATATTCATGACACTGCAGCACAACCTTTTTTTTATAACTTAACCGCTGGGCTCTGGATATTTTTACAGCCTCCACAAAAAATAAGTTTTAGATTAATTCTCTACTATTAACGGTTAAGAATTCAGACAGACTCTGACCATTTAGCCTCGACAAAAATAATTTTGTGATTAATTCTCTAATATTAACAGTTAAGAATTCTGGCAGACGCTGGTCATTTATTACAGCCTCCACAAAAATAATTTTGCGATTAATCACTAATATTAACAGTTAAAATTCAGCCAGATTCTGACCATTTTTACAGCCTCCACAAAAAATAAGTTTGCGATTAATTCTCTAGTATTAACAGATAAGAATTCAGGCAGACTCTGACCATTTTGACAGCCTCCCCAAAGATAATTTTGCGATTAATTCTCTAATGATGTAAAAGGGACATTTACAGACACGCTGCGCGTTTGAGTATAAAAACAAATATCTGCTTTGGCCATTTATCGGCTGAGCTAATTAAAATCCTTAATTTTTCTCTACATTTTGGTCGTTGGCACACTTTTATAATTGGCCTTTTAAAAAGTTCATTACCTCTTGCGAGAGAGTAAGGGGAACCCGACACTTGCATCTAACCCACCATTGCATGAAACAGAAAAATGAGGACACAACAATATTTACAGAGAGAGAGAGAGAGAGAGAGAGAGAGAGAGAGAGAGAGACTAAATCTTGCCTATTGAAAAGATCATTTATTTAATAATTATCGGTAATGACTCTGGTAAGCATCATGATCTAAATAACACGTTTAATTGAGAATAACCAAACGAAAATTCAATTTCATTAGTCCTACTGAAATATTATTAAAGTTACAAAGAGTTCAAGAATCTAAAAATCTGACCTCCAAGTTACTGAAATCCAAGACTGCTATCGCTATAATCTCCTAAATGACAGACACGAGATAAAACTCCCTTGCGGTGAAAGTCTGCCATTAATGATATACTTAGAGAGGCTAAAATTCCACAAGAGTGGTTTCGTTACTTCAGACAGCTTCTAAAACAACCCTTCACTAAATTATTATAATTATATGGACATTTGGATGAATTAGAACCAAGACTAGATCAATGGAAATTTTTTTTTCAGAATCTTCTGATTTTTCAAATTTTCAACTAAAGTATATTGTAAAAACCTCTATTTCAACCTCCTGTATACTTAATCGTAGGTAACGGAGTCAACAAATGAATTTGAAATGTACCTCCTTTGACAGGAATGTGTGAATATATACTATATACTAGTGAACGCGACCAGTCAAAATCAATGGTTAAATGTTTAGATAGCTATACATACAAACACCCTCTCGGCAGGGCATGACTACTCCCCCTCCCCTACATCCCGAGCTTTAACTGATGGATGGAGGAAACCGAGGGTGACCGTATATATATATATATATATATATAATATACACACACAAACATATAAATATATATATATATATATATATATTATACATACACACACAAACACACACACACACACACACACACACATATATATATATATATATATATAATGTGTGTGTATGTGTGTGTGTATTTGTTAGGTACAACTGCTTGTGCACAAAACAGACAAATACGCAAATAGACTACACGCATAACATGAAGGAGGTCAAACGATCTGAGCAAAAGAGTACATCAGAACCAAGAGATGGAAACACGAGAAGATGCGGTAAAATTATGAAATCCTGTTACATCTGGCAACTCTTAATTCTTCAAAGGATCGTAAGCGATCCCGGAGTGATGGCTGAACCCACTCGTGTGGGTGAGTGAGTGCGAGTGAGTGAGTGATTGATTGGGTGAATGTGCAAATCTGCTTCTATGATACGCCGTCATCGTCAGCTTTATAGAAACGTCAGTTCACTTTGCACATCTCACGGATAACGCAAATATCTGAAGTGACCTACCACGCCAGCAATGCATTTCATGTGTCCACCGATCATCCCCACTTGAAAATCTGCCATGTTTGTATTAGACCATCCCCTCCGGTAAAACAAATAATTAAAGTCTGTTTAACTTTCTGATATAACGAGATGCAACAATCATTACTTATTCCAAAGAAGAATTTGAGACGTAAGTGCACAAGAGTAGATTCCATTTTAATGGCGTAAGTGAGGCGAGGGTGAAAACGGCTAACCTCGGTAAATAAATAAAAATCACTGAGTACAGAGAAAGTAATTTCAAGGTACAAAGGAACGTACTCCAAGTACCTCTGCTGAAAAAATCATTATTGCCTGACAATTTCCTTTGGTATTTCATCATCTTGGCTTCTTGACGCCACAAAAATTACTAAATTATATACATATTCGATCTAACTGCTCAATTGCATTAAGCTTATAACATTTGCCTTACATAGATAAAGTTTGAAAACCAAAATATAAAAGTAGGCTATACTATTGAATTGCTCAGTTGCATTAAGCTTATAAAGTTTGCCGTACATAGACAGTTTAAAAACCACCATATAAAAGTAAACTACCGAATAGAAACGTGATTAAACGAGAAGAAAAATACCAAGTTATATTCAGCCCTACACTCTTAGAATTATAGAAAGTCAAGCCTTTTAATTTGATACCAAATGACTTTCACCTAACTCAAATAAAAACACGGCACGAAAATAATTTAGCATGAAAGAACAATCATTCAATTCAGACTTACAAATTGGATTTATTCAAGTCCAATGAACGGAAAAGTTAGAAATTCTTTAGGCTCGTTCAACCGAGACCAAAGTCTTGCGAAGAAACGTTTTCTTTAAGAGTCAAAGCACTAGAATGGAAATTACAAAACACGAATGTGACGTACATTCGCCTCTTTCCTTTCAATTGAGCAAATAATTAACAAAGACTAAGAAATAAAAGAGTAATAATTCACAGCTAATTGGCAGAGCACACAATATAATTCACCTAATTAAGAGAAAAGAAAACCTAATTTAAGGCCACTACTACGGTAATAGTCCATTACTTGAGACAGCCATTTAGTAGGAGTGATGATAGTCTTAACTTTCCACATTTTCTCTGGTATTTTTTAACGAACGCTGTTATTATTCTCATGTAATGATTCTGGTCTCACATAAGAATTTCAAATTAACGTTTAAAAGTTAAAGCGTTGAGAGTTTAACCATAACAATAGTCATAATATAAAAAAGTTTTACTCTCTCTACTTAGACGTTAAGTTGGTCTTTTTATCTAAATGTCAGTGTCACAGAGAAAAAAGTAATGATTTTTCTAAAAAAAAAAAAAAAAAAGACACGTTGATAGTCATCGACGACACAAGCAAAAGGAGAGAGAGAGAGAGAGAGAGAGAGAGAGAGAGAGAGAGAGATGGATTCATAGCAGGGAGTGGTTCATCAGCCAATCAAATGGGTCAAGAGAGACTAACGCACCAAACCATGCCTTGACCTTAAAAGGTGATCTGCATCAAAGATCTGGTTGGAGGCATTGCATCTGGCCGGCTATGGTCATTCCAGGTATCATTTCTCGTGATCAATATCTTTCAGAAGAGATGAAACGATATGAGAAATAACATGAGTGAAGGTTGATTTAGTGTTTATGATTGACAGGATTTAGGGAAAATATTTTAGGTATCTAAAAGGTTTAGTAAGACCTAAAAAATAAATGGACTCGACATTTATGAACGGCTTTATATAGCCTGTTAACCTTAGACCCACACTTGAAAGAGGAAAACTTGCGATATTTTATACATAATTTATATATATATATATATATATATATATATACTTATACATTATATATATATATAATATATATTCATATATATATATATATACATATACATATACATATACATACCCACATACATATATATATATATATATATATAGATAGATAGATAGATAGCTAGATAGATAGATAGATAGACATACATAGAGATAGATATGGCATATACTAGACATGGCCTCGGCAATTCCACCAATGGGTTTTTTATAATATAAAAATCGCAATAAACAACAGAGAGAGAGAGAGAGAGAGAGAGAGAGAGAGAGAGAGTTGCATGCATAATATTACTTGTGTAGGCCTGTAAGGACGGAGACACAAGGCAGTTTTTTTAGTGCAAAGACCCCTTCTAAGGTCTCAAGGTTAAATCAACTGATGTCTATCAACAACTTTCAATGTGCATACAAACGGCCTTTTAGTTGGCAGTCCTCCTCGAACAGCTTCTCGTAATAATGGCTCATAAGTAGAGTCACAATAATAAAATGGGTAAAAATCACGCAAGGGCCTTCCATCAATTATTTGAAGACAAGTGTCTGAGCAGATAGATGTTAAAACCCTACGATAATCAAAGTAATGATAAGAGTTAAAGTATTGTAATAGGATACAAGTATCTGTCATTTTGATTGATGTTGTCCAAAACAAAAAACAAAAACAACAACGAGGCCCACAAAACCTGTACCTACTGTAAAGATGCATTTGAGAGCGGACTTTACATCGTTTCCTCTGCCCAAGGACAATTAACAAGAAGAAATACAATTTTTATCAAAACCGGTTTACAATATTTGCCAAAATATTTGAAATTTACCAGCAAGCAATGATCTCATAATGTGCAAATGATAGGCAAGGACAACAACTCATTAAAAAAGGTTGAATTTAGCTAACATCTCTCGAAGAACATTGTTCATGTTAGATCAAATGCACCAATCCTTTCAACCAGTTATGATGAATTCCAGGAACAGATGTTACTCTCTTGGACGTAAATAACGTGCAAGAGGAATCTAGACCCCAAAATTGGCAGCCTTACCAGATAATATTTTTAGATACAGATGTACAATGAAGGCAAAAAAAAAAAAGTTGATCAATGAATAGATATCCAATATCTTAACTGTGCATGGAAAAAATATCACCAAAAATCAAGCCAATAGAAAATTATTATTGTCGATTCTATTTTTTTTCTAATCAAAATTTGTTAATATGTGGCAAGAGAGCAGGAACCTCGCCGCACGAAGCCCATTTCAGGATGCAATCAAGGCCAGCCACAAATAAACCCGACTTCATTAAGGCATTGTCCCAGTCGTCGCCCAAAATGCCTCTTCGTTGTTGATAAGAGCAACAGGAGTGCGGGTGGGCCATAACAACAAAATTGTATTCCCCCCGGTGGCTTAAAAATGCCCCTCGTGCAGAATTTCATTGACATGTGGTGGAGGAGAAGCACTACTACCCTCATTCCCTTCTAAGGTTTCCTACCATGACATCCCACCAGACCTGAGGGAAGAGCCAAGGGTACTCTTTCCAAATGTCCCGCGATTATCCTTCATCTCTTACGTCACACACACACACTCTCTCTCTCTCTCTCTCTCTCTCTCTCTCTCTCTCTTATATATATACACATATACATTATATATATATATATATATATATGTGTGTGTGTGTGAGAGAGAGAGAGAGAGAGGGAGAGAGAGAGAGAGAGAGAGAGAGAGAGAGAGAGAGAGTTTAATTCCATAAAAAATTATGATTGCATACGGCAGTCGAGACGCCATATCCTCACGTTATGGATGTTACGTACCAGACAGAAAGGCGGTTCCATCCAGAATACCTAAATAAAGGCCAGAGCCTGAAAGAGACTGTTCCTGGTTTGATAAGGGCAAGTATAAACGTAGTAAAGTTTCTATCATAAATTATCGTTGTTGCGCACAGAAAAAATTATGGGTGCATATCGCGTTTTGCTGAGTAGACATTGCATTATCTGTGAACCTTATATTATGAAGACGTTTGAAAATACAAAGGGAAAAACAAAAATTGAAACGAGAACTTACTGTAAATAAGTCAAAGGTTCATGACTACAAAGAACAGGTTTCCTAAATTGCGGGATCATGCAATTTGCGAAACAAATATACTTGGAAAAGGCATAACGTTTATACTCGTTCGTATACTTCATCAATATCTCCTAATCAGGTCTATGAAATTGCAAAAAGATAAAAATGAAATTGCAAGAGGAAAAACTTTGATTTATGGGTTTTATCTCATGTAGTTTTGTATCGTCATCCTTACAAAAAAAGAAAAAAAAAAAAAAACGTAAACCTACAATTGCTGTTCAACTTCAAAGGGGGCAAGAGGTCGTGATACAGCAAGGTCAGCCTCAATAACTGTACACAGATCCACAGACCTGAGATAATAGAGCAATTTCGTTTTGTCTTTACGCTTGTCATGTATGGGGAAACCTTGACGCAACCATAACCTTTACGGTTACAGAAACTATACAATTAAAGAGTCATCCTTAGCCGTTAATGAAAAAAAAAAAAAAAAAACTGTAGAAGGGCAACAGGGTGTAAGTTCGTAAAAATTCCAACGATAGATGACGTTGCAAATTCGGAAAAATAGTAAAACTATCTTCCCTATACAATAAAGAGCAAGTGTGGATATATATATATATATATATATAGATATATAGATATATATATATATATATATATATGCACAGTTTATATATTAGTATAAGCCTGTTTCCCCAGGACATGAGACCGAAATTATAAAGGTAAGCATGGGATGGAGAGCTTCTGGTAAACAAAATGAGATTATGAAATGAAAAATGCCTCTCTCTCTCTAAAAAAGAAAAGTATTTAATGATATTGTCCTACCAGTATTAACTTCTGCATCAGAAACTTGGAGCCTTACTAAAGCCTTAGAACATAAGCTAGTTGCTCCCCAAAGAGCTATGGAAAGAATAATGATGGGAATAACACTAAACGACAGAAAAAAGAGAAACATGGTTACGACAGAAAATTAAAGTAAAAGATATGCAAACAACTTGTAAGAAAAAGAAATGGACATAATGAGAATGGCAGACAATAGATGGAGAATAATAATAACAGAATGGGTCCCTTGAGATTGTAAAAGCAGCAGAGGAAAAGTAGACGATGGATCGACGAACTAAGGAAGTTTGCGGGCGTGGACTGGCACAGAAAGACCATAACTAAACACAAGTGGAAGGAAATTTCTGAGGCCTTTATTCTGCAGTGGACTTGTGATGGCTAATGATGATGATATATATTCGATGACGCTGAGTGGCATTGCCAAACGTATGACTACACAGTGGTGGGGGTTGGAAGGGATGATATTGTGTGTGCATGAGTATCATTCGTGACAGGTCGCATACAGTATATATATATATATATATATATACACACACACATGGATTGTTGTAGTTCAGTCGAATCTTCCAAGAAATGACAATCTTTGGTACTAAGTTCAATCCCTGCTCGTTATGACAGAATCCACTGAAACTACGTCCTACCACCAAAATGGTTATGAGCTCAGGCAAAAAAATCTTTGGGAAAGCATTCAATCCCACCTATCGTCACAAGTTTATCTAGATGTAAAAGGGTACCAGCAGGCGTGAATCTAGCAAATTAACTCTCATAAGCTTACTGAGATAAAAAGATAAAAAGAATAAAAGAAAGAACTCTTCTTGCACCACCTTTTTCAAGTGTGTAGTGTATACAATTAGATTTTAGAGAAAACTTATACCATGCTTAACGACTGAGAGAGAGAGAGAGAGAGAGAGAGAGAGAGAGAGAGAGAGAATTTCTCTAATGCCTTTAAAACTCGCAGCAGCAAAAAATCTAAATGGATATCAATTGGTAAAATTCGGGTTAACTGTGTTTCTGTAACTCTCAAACAACTCAAGCCGATAATGCCCTTTTTTCTACTTTTCAATACAGCAATTGTTCGAATTCAAGGACTGACTATTCACACGTGACGGTAGACCAGTATTCTCTCTCTGTATGTTGGTTTTCTTTACGTTGAGAACACAGACAAAAGACAAAACGTGCCAGAATGTAAAGAGAAGTCAAGTGTAAAATGTCTCCCAAAGTGATAACAGACCTGTCAGTGAAAGTATTTGGGAAATGCGGACAAGGCAGATTACTGTCCGATAACGCCTCCTGTTAGCTTTTTGTTTCTGATTTACCTCATCTCTGTTTTTTCTCATCTTTTATAATAATAGCTAAAAACTAGAAACAGCTGGGAAGCAGCAGCCAGAATTGCCATGAGGATGACAAAGTCGCTAAAACTACCATCGATGTAACCTTGAGGTTTCCTTAAAAGGGCATCACATGCATCGCATTGGATGGCGTCCAGAAGGAAGGACCATCTTCAACAGACTGCTGTTATCTAACAATACAATTACTGGATCTTCATAACAGAGATCTTTCCATATTTCAGTAAAGTATGGTGTATTCATCAAATGTGATGAGGGTAAAGCATATTACATATACAATTGTTTTATACATTTTGGGTAAACAAATGAAATGTTACTAAAAGCATATTACCTATACAATTGTTTTATACATTTTGGGTAAACAAATGAAATGTTACTAAAAGCATATTACCTATACAATTGTTTTATACATTTTGGGTAAACAAATGTAATGTTACTAAAATATAGAGTCCTTTGTTGTTATTTACTTGAAACGTAGCTATCAATGTTCTTATTTTCGTATGGACATACGAAAAAATAAACTGAATATCGCACCCAAGCTTTAAACGTGTGGTATAAATCTTGAGAAACTTCAAAGACAGAGGCTTTTGGTCAAAAGCAGGGGAAAGAGCTTTTGAAAATAATCCACTTAAATAGGGACATTTTGGCATTAAAACAATTCACACTTCTTCCTTCAAAAATCAAATGTTACCCTAAATCAGACAAGAATGTGAATTTTTGTGTTCCGTAATAAACTCATTTAGAGGGAAATGAAGATTTAATAAAATATCTGCACACAGCAGCCATTTAATCTATACTCATTTCAACTCTAAGTTAATTCCAACTCTAATATTATTTGACTAAAATCCGATCGATATGCTTGCTGACTAATGATCACCAATGAAAAATTGAAACAGATAACAAAATACAGAAAATAAATATAGTTTGTATAAACAACAACGGATGACATAAATATATCTGCTTACATCTGATGGCGTAGCATAGAGCGCCTGGTCTTCTGAGGTAAAAGCACTTTTAACATGAAGCAAAGAAAAGAGAAGGGACTGAAAAGGTGAATGAACACTACAATGGCTATACTAAAAAACAATATAATCATCATTGTTTCTGTTTATCGATGTGAGCTTACCGACGGAAAAGAAAAAAAAAAAAAAAAAAAAAAGGCGAGAAGAAACTTATCAGACAAACGTCACAGAAACTATGGAAACTTCTATGGCACTTCATACCACAATAAAACACCAACTCATGTTGGGATATTCTCATAAATAAACATTGAAAAGAAGAAAAAAAAACATGTTCCAAGAATTCTTGACGAAGTATAGAATATACTGTACATATATCATAAAAAAATTAGCATATCACATAGCGAAAACTGCAGCTGTCAAAATATAATTTTTATTCAAAGTAAACTTACAAGTGTCCCTGAGCACATAGATCACCACTTGAGCACATAGTAGTCCCGAGAGAGAGAGAGAGAGAGAGAGAGAGAGAGAGAGAGATACATTAACTATTCTCGTGTCCGAAGTAATATCTTGCGCAACTCCGCAATGCGTTGCAACACCCATATCATGCACTAGATAGCAATCTCTTGCCAAATTTGTAGCAGCGTCACATGGTAACCCTAGCAGACGTCAGTGCCTCCCCCTAACCCTGGTTACGAAAAGTGATAGCAGACTTGTTACTGCAGGCACGGACATTACTGTATTTTGCTAGGAATAATAAGTAGCACAGCTCAAGTTCATCTTACAGCTAAATATTATGCCATCCTCTTGGACAAAGCAAATCCGAAGGCTAGTCACAAGTCATGAGGGTGACTTTAAGCAATTCCTCCTTCATCAAAATGTGTGGATGACAGACAAATGCAAGACGAGAATAATAACTCAAGGAGAGAGAGAGAGAGAGAGAGAGAGAGAGAGAGAGAGAGAGAGAGAATTCTAGGTATGAATATGAAGTAATTCGGCCATAAAACGACGAGAGTAGTCACTTCCTTGTGACCTCCACATGTTGGTTTGTAGCCGATTCACAGGTGGCAAGAGCCACTTCAAGTCTTACATCGATATTAATAACAAAGACGGCACAGGATTGCCAACAGAGGTATAATCAAATGCACAGCTCTGTGACGGGGAAAAAATTAAAACGACAGAAAGTCTCATAACAACACACACACATACATATATATATATATATATATATGTGTGTGTGTGTGTGTGTGTGTGTGTGTAAAACGGTCTAAAAAGCAATACATTCCAGGTTTAACTATCACTAAATCTTGTGATGAAGGACTTGAATATAGAACTACTCCAACTCCGGCTTAAAAGTGATGAATTTCGTACTTCATAATATAAAGATGTAATTTTGTATATACTGTAGCCAGATATAATCTTCAATTTTCAGTTAAAGGGGTCTTGGTTTTTAGATATTTACCCTTTACTAATCAAGGAAAAAAGGGTTCGCAGAATCAAAACTTGATACAAGATTCGGCTTATCACAGATTTTGTCAAAACTTATCTATACGAGAAAATATCTATGAAAAAAACCTTTCTGGGCTAAGAGCTCATTTGCGTACGTGGTAATGAAAAGTTGAATGGGTTGAAAATATATCATGTATAATCATGGTTTTCATTCTTCACCACTCAATTTAGCGTCATACTAAGTGATGTACCAAGCATACGAAAAGTTGTCAAGAAATCGAAGAAGACAAGGACAGAAAATAAAATAGCCACATCATAGAACAGACTCTGGAAAGCAGTGCGACTCATTCTCTTAAAAGGTCTGTAAAGTGCTCGAAATATATTTCGGGAGGTCAACAGAACGACGTTCACTGCAGAAGCCTCTGTTCATTCGCTGATTAGCTTAATGCGCCTCTCTCTCTCTCTCTCTCTCTCTCTCTCTCTCTCTCATCAGTGAATAAAAATGACTTAATGGGTGTTCCTATTCTGTGACTGTGTGCTGCAAAAATTACATCTACAAATGGTATAACAAAAGGTGAATGAGTGACTCATTGATTACAACCCTTGAGATTCATGCATACAAATACATCATTTATAATGCAGCGCATGTTTTTATGAAGATATTTATTATAGATGGATAAATCTATGAATATTATGATTATGTATGTATGTATACATATATAAATATATATATATATATATATATATACTGTATATATATATACATACATATATAAATGTATATATGTATGTGTATATATATGTGTGTATGTATATATATGTATATATACATATATACACACACACACACACACTATATATATATATATATAAAAAGAGAGAGAGAGAGAGAGAGAGAGAGAGAGAGAGAGAGAGAGAGGGAGAGAGAGACTGTTCCATCACCTGTAGAAAATACTAACTAGTTCATGGCTACATCTACAGCAGCAAAACACTTGGTTTCGATGCTCTGCGTTACGCAATAGTCAGATGACAGTGGGAGCAAGGTGTAAAAACTACACCTGCGCATTTTCTAGATCACAAGTATGCTGTCTAGGATTTGGTATAGACAGCGATAAGTTTCATGAGATTTTTTTTTTTTGTATTTATCATTCAATAATGGAAATAAATTCATATATGTGAAGTTAACAGACGCTAATCTCCCTATGCGGGGCAAAAATATTATGCAAAAGATTATACAGTACTTTAAGAGATACTATGTCTATCATTATTTATAAATCAAGAAAAGCTGCAATTGTAGCTACGATGACAAAGACTGTATTAGGGAAGAGAATTCTACGACCCCTTACTTCATAAGGAAAATAAAGATAAATAATGTCAGATGATATAAAATACTGTATAATTCAGGCAAACAGAAATTTCAATGCTCTTGAACAATAATCAGAATAAGTAACAATTCACCAAGATAACGAAAACGTAGAGTGAATAACTTTTATCTGACCATTTTCTCTTCTTTTATCTATTCTACATGAAAACAAGAGAGGAAACTGAATACAACATATTTTTTTAAATTAAGTAGAATATTTCCAAAACATATAAATAAACCTGAAAAGTTTATTTCAAATAAAAGAAAAGTATAAGATTGAAGGTGTCCCCCCCACACCAAGACGGATGAAAATAATCTCAAGGAACTCCCGATTTTAATCAATAGGATGCTATACATTTCGACCGAATACTGACCCTCCACTTTTATTTTTCTCTATTCCTTGCCGAGACGCAATCAGAATTTTATGGAAGGATTTAATGTTAGAGGAGAAAGATCGAGAAGAAGGCAGAGAATTGGATGGCGAGATAAGGTGAAGGATGATCTGGAGAGAAGAGGTTTGGTGGAAACCATAGTAAATAGAAAAACTATATTATAAAAATAATTAAACATAAAAGGATGAGGGACAGTTAATTCGTGATTCGAACGCAGGTTTCATCGTTTTGAGTGCGCTACCATGGAGAGAGAGAGAGAGAGAGAGAGAGAGAGAGAGAGAGAGAGAGAGTGAGTATTTTCATAGAAATCAGACACTGGTTCTATGCGAATTAATCGTGAATCACATGAAAATGCAACCAAAAATACATTTGTTTCAACAGAAGAGTGGGGTATCCTTGTTCATATGGTATGAACATTAACTACAGCTCAAGCAATTTCATAACAACCTATTAAGTAGGCTCCAATGTTTCTAAATATTTAAGAAAGGAATTCTTAAATATGTATTGCACATATGATAAATATTAATTAAATAAATATTTATTTATAGTATACTACTTTTCTTCAAATCATTGTTGTTGTTGTGATTTTTTTTTTATCATTCAGCTCGTTACGACATCGCTAGTTCTTATTACAACGTTGGAAGTATTTACCTGAAATTACATTATATTCTCGAATGGCAAAGATTCACCCTCTCACAGAGAGCCGGGACCATCTAAAAACTTTACAAATGACAAAAAGAGAACAACATGAGATTGTAGTTACCCATAAAGTTTCTCGTACTTCACACACATTATTAAACTTTTTCCACCTATGAGAAACAACCCCTCACTCCCATCCCATTCCTACAGCAATTTTTCATAAACAATAATTGTTACTTCCTTAGAGACTTTTAAAATTCCCAGCTGAAGAATACAAAAGTTTTCATCCTTCCACGTCCGGCCTGTGGAAGAAGGGTTTACACACTACACAGTCTGCTAATGAAAGCAGCAACAACTTACACACGACAAACAATGAGTCTTAAAGAAACATTTAACGAGACTGTTGTCCGTTGCAATACAACAGCTAAAGAGCTCGAGACACCAGAAATGGATGGCAATGTTCCAGAATGTTAAAAGCTAATGTTTAAAGCGCCGATGGTACTGACAAGATTTGCTCATAAATATCTTGCGAAAGGATATATGGCTCGTGGAATGGAAAGGAGAGGGAAAAATATACTATTAGCGAGATAGGGACATAAAACAATGTAGAATTATTGCAGAATGTTTTTACTAATTGCCTTGGAAAAATTCTCCTGATTTCCCTGAATGAAACAAGAAAAATCACTCTATAAACAAGAGAAAAATTACATAATTTGAAAGTTATTGAAAATTACAAAACCCGTCAAAACTTTTCAAACATCATAGATGAATTAAATAAAGGAACCTTTCTAAAAAAAAAAAAAAAAAAAAAAAAAAAAAAAAAAAAAAAAAAAAAAAAAAAAAAAAAGATGACTGAACATACTGAGCCCTTGAGGTCAAGTCATTTGTTGTCCCAGAAGTATAAAAAAAAAAAAAAAAAAAAAAAAAAAAAGATGACTGACCATACTGAGCCCTTGAGGTCAAGTCATTTGTTGTCCCAGAAGTATTGCCTCCTACTTTATCCCAATCGTCATGCACTGGACTGGAGGGACTAGGGGGAAATCAAAGACTCAAATTTTGCAAACACTATAGTGTTGATAGCATTAACAGCTGGCAAATGCATGGAAAGATTGATTCGCTGACACATGGAAAAAAACGCGAGACAACATTAATCGTGAGAAGAAATTGGAAATTCTGTCAAGACCCATATGGTTGCTGTGCTAATGTGTTCATTGCCATGGTTTGAATCATCTCAATATCTAGCAACATACGATTACAATTATCGTCTTTTAAATTGCATTTCAGACTGTTATAAAGTTTCCAAGTGGATTGTCCTTGTAGAGTGAAAACAGCGTAATCATATTTAAGGGTTTAAAGGTCACTCATGAATGGCAGAGATAAGTGACAGTGATAATGCCCTGGAGACTGACCAAATATACATATGATCATCACCTAAACCCTCTCTCCATCCCTGCTAGGACCAGGGAGAGCCAGTCAATAACCGCTGATGACTCAGCAGGTAGATCTATAGGTTCCACTAAACCCTCATTCTTAGCTCAAAAGGATGGTGAGATTGCAGACACTACAAAAAAAAAACTATCGAACTTGAGCGGACCTCGAGTCTAAACACAATAGGCTACCGACAAAAAAAAAAAAAAAAAAAAAAAAAAAAAAAAAAAAAAAAAAAAAAAAAAAAAAAAAGAGGAAGGTCCTAGGCCCTAAAGCCTCGTAATGAGATAAACTGTATTGATAATATATCATAAAAAAGATAAGAATTCCTTTAATAAAAGATTAAATGACGTGAAACGCCATTCAATATGACCAACTGGTATCCCGGATGATAAAATCTATGGTGTCTCTAATGAGAATAACTTTGAAAAGAAGACAATATAAAAATGACCAACAGACCCAGGACCCAGTATTATAAAGTCTAATGACTTAAGAAACACTGGCCATCAACTATCTAAATTAATTGATTATATTACTTTAGGCCTAAAAAATCGTCTACGTCTGACATGTTAACAAGAGAGAATGAGAAAAGGATTAGCTTTAAACACCCACCCCGCGTCTCTCTGTCTCTGTCTGTCTGTCTGTCTGTCTCTCTCTCTCTCTCTCTCTCTCTCACGGCATGTTTGCATTCATGCCTGAGGTAGTATTGAAACCTTTTCCAAGCTCACAACAATAATAATAATAATAATAATAATAATAATAATAATAATAATAATAATAATAATAATAATAGTAACAACTTAAAAGTAAATGGTAAATAGATTAAATCTCATTGGAAGTTAAAACCTCCAATTTAATCAAATGATCGATAAATGTTAATTTCTTCAAGTTCCTTATCATTTCTAACGTTAAGGCATTGCCTAAGGGAAGCTGTTCTTCATAAAATGAGAGATCAACAGTTAACAGTTAAAGCAAGAGTAAAAGTATTTTTTACCCCAAATCTCGGGAATTTGTTGATTCATCCAAACCTAACACAGATCACAGTGAGGAGATGGACCAAACAGGAACTCTTCATCTATCATATGCCAAATCACTCGCCCAATTAATGGCTGTTGCAGCTGACAAGGAAAAAACTGCTAGTTGTAATAAGTTAAGATTCATTGAATTCAAAGGAAAATTGCTTCCATTCTCCGGGAGGGACATCACTGAACACACAGCTTTCCTTTTGTATATATGTACATATATGTCTCTTCATATTACGATTTTAAAAGGGCAATGTTGAATGTCAAAGCAAAAATATACCGCAAATACATATAGCAAAGGCCGTACTTCATTGTACAGTAGACCGCAGGTTCCCCATCCCTGCTCTAGACTCTCAAGTCTTCTTGCACATTAAAGGTTGACATGATGAAAAAGAAAACTAACGTCAGTGCTCAGAATTCCAATCACTGAAAATATAAACATACTATGTAGACAGATGACACATACACTTACTATCACCCGATAAATAGAATGAAATTATACGAAACACGCACCTTCCACTGACTGATAAAATAAACAAAGATATCTTTACATTGCCATAAGACATTTCTTATTCAACTCCACAAACAAAGCATCGTAAGATATGGGAAAAACAAAATGTTATCATGGACATTCTTCACATCCCCCTTTCTAAGAACGTTATCAACCTATACAATTCGCATTTGACACATTCCACTGCGCAGAGCTTTCAAAAGCCATTAGCCGAGTCCACGTGTCCCTGAACCCGACATATGCAGGAACATACACACATGGTTGCAACATATTGATTTACTGACGCTTTCAAACATATCCGTGTTATGAAAACATAAAACGAACATGACATACAAACACACACACACACACACACACATAAATATAGTGCTACGTAAAAACACAAAATCCTAGTGTGGGTTAAATTTTTAGATATTCACAAATACTTCAATGAAAATTGAAGGTTTTTATACGATAGAAACTTTTTGATATATATATATATATATATATATATATATATATATATATATATATATATATATATATATATATATATATATATATATATATATATATGTCAGTTTTACATCCTGTAATCAAACAATAATTTTCAATGATACATTTTAGAATAATGCCCATACTGAAAATCTTGTTTTCCCCATTTAAACCATAAAATTTTTTGTTAATTCTTTATTGACTTTCATAGTTATTATCTTGTTTCCTGTGTACGACATCTGTTTTATGTGTTTGCTTTGCGACAGTGGTTATCAACATCACAGGCATTCGTATAAGCCTCACCACGATAGTTCTTGTAATTTTGTTGGAGTTATGATTACTGTAAATGATGGGTATCCTCATTATATATATATATATATATATATATATATATATATATATATATATATATATATATATATATATATATATATATATATATATATATATATATATATATATATAAACTTCCACGATACTCTCTTCATTAAGAATATGAAATTGATGATTTTTCATGCTAATGTTCTACCTGACTTTACGCACACTTAGAACAATATGATTTTCAAAACAATTCATAAAATCTTATAATTCCTATTTTAAAGATCAATTAATTTCTAACTGGTGAATCTTATTGGATTTCCAGAATAGTAACCTCGTTGAGGAATTCAAAGACGCGTGTATTGATAAATTCCCGATTTCACATATCCTTAAACTCTCATTAATATAATAAATGCATCTGTTTCTAGTCCATAACAGGACAAAGGATTCGAACATGTCCTTTGTTATTTCTGAGGTTTGGCCATTTTCAACACAACGCTGGCCACTGCGGATTGGTGATGGTGGGAGACTTTAGTCAGATTGTTTCGAGCAAACCCTGATTACACCTAGTTAAATGAAAATTTCGATTTAAACACCGATCCAAAAAAATGCAATTAAAGTCTATCACGTATCTCTAAGTAAACTATTTGTGTAAACACTATTAAGAATATCTTTCAATCATAATCCGTTGAAAAGTTCATTGCACCGAATGTCCAAGTTCATCGATTTAGCCATTAAAACAGATTAAAACCAACAGTGATGACAATGTTTATCCAGCAAAACATCTCGATCACAATGACAGTAGCAAATTCTTCCTCGGTATTATGTACACATCAAGACAATGGAGGAATTTGACACAATCGCCCAGCACGCAAAACTGTATTATTTTTACTATTATTATTATTACTTAGTTGGAAAAGCAGGATGCTATAAGCCCAAGGGCCCTAACAGGGAAAAAAGCCCAGTGAGGAAAGGAAACAAGAAAAAATGAAATATATTAAGAACAGTAAATGTTTCCTATAAAAATTATAAAAACTTTTACAAAACAAGAGGAAGGGCAATTCGATAGAATATTGTGCCCGAGTGTACCCTCAAGCAAGAGAACTCTCCTCCAAGACAGTGGAAGGCCATGGTACAGAGGCTATGGCACTACCCAAGACTAGAGAACAATGGTTTGATTCTGGAGTGTCCTTCTAGAAGAGCTGCTTATTATAGAAGTTCTTTTGACGGCACAAAGTAAGCAATGAATTGTGTTTCAAGTACACATGGAATAAGAATAGGTTGCCATCCACCCTGAGTTTTACCATGTCATTAAAACCCTGCTGTTCATTGTCATTTGTCATCAACCACGCTTTCCCCTTGACATTAAGAGTGGAGGGATTTTATAAGTCTCGGTTCTTATTCAGACTGACATGTATGCTGATTCTTGGCGTTAACCCTCGAGTTAGATAATATACGAATATAAAGAAAAGTATATTCAGTTAATCAAAAAAATATTCTGTCGAAAATGGTCAACTTAAGTAGGATTTTTTTTTCTATCTTTTATTATGAAATACACATTTTCAGTCTTTCAATTTATAACATATATACATCATAGTATATTTACATAAATATTTTTTCTTTATTTAACATAAACTGTATTTACAATTAAAATTTATACTATTTACCACGAACTGAATTACGTACAAGAGTGTTTTACGCAGAGTATATAAAGATTTATATTATTACAAGATACGTGAAACATACGATAGGTAAGAATATCAGCTGGGAATAAAGACATACAAGTTACATAAGCTCCACTTAAAGTTCTTCATGCCCCCTGCTGACATACCAGGGTGAGCGTGTGATGACAGAGATGGATGTGAACGTACTCTGCGTACATCCTTAGCCCACCTGTCAATCACACAAACACGTCGGTACAACGCCCACTATCGTACTCTACATAAATATTAATTAGCTTTTAAGATAATTACATGCACACTTTATCTGTTTGGATATATAGATGAACCAGTCCTCCGTATTAATAATTAATCAAACATTTCAAAATTAAATCGCAATACCAATCGAGAAAAAAAGTTTCAGGAATAATCACAAGATATTCAATACCAAAAAACAGTATCTAAATAAAAGCATAATCAAGCAAACGCAAATAAACCTAACGCTATATCACCAAGCCATAAAGATATAAACACAAACAAACAACAGAAGTGCTCAAGTTACTTCAACGACAGCCAAAGGAAGACCAAACAATGTAAGAGCTCAATCCTAAACAATAACAACCTCTTAATTCACACAGACGCACGCATGACCTTTCTGCTACCAAGTGAGCATGACTTCCTACGAACAAATTCCTCTAAATTACAATGTTTAAAGGAAGACATTGTGAGCGAGTGAGTATTGCTAACAAAAATTTGGTCAAAAAAATAGTTTAGACATACTGTTAAAGTTTGTACAGATTGTTTATTCTCACAATATAGGCCTTCATCTTGAAAAACTCCTACTCACAATATAGGCCTTCATCTTAAAAAACTCCTACTCACAATATAGGCCTTCATCTTAAAAAACTCCTGCTCACATTATAGGCCTTCATCTCAAATAAATTCCTACTCACAATATAAGCCTTCATCTTCTAAAATTCTTAACAAAGAGAACATTGAACAATAAATCAGACAAGGGGTATAAATTCTGTTTTTTTTTTTTTTGCACTGGCTGTTGATAAAACATCTTGCAGGAAACGAAGACAATGGAAGAAAGTATGCACAAAGGTAAATGTTGTACAACATCAAAGCTTCAACAACTATTTTGCCTCCGTCCGGGACACGCTCCAATGCTAAGAGACCGTCTACAATAAAGTAAGGAGCTGACGTTTAATACCTATTGTTAGTTCGCAGATATCATATTATTATCATAGTCATACCAACAACCGCGACCATTATTACTATTTTAATTGCTACCAATGGAAAAATACGACATATTATGAAAGCATATCTTCATTCAACAATTTACCTAATCGGGGTTTTTTCTATTTACTCAAACAGAGAATGTTTATAATCAAAGCTCCCTCATTTGGCAAAGGCCCCACTAGGAACTACCCAGGATGGGCTAATTTCAATTGTTATAGTTTGAGATTAAGAGACCAAGCTTTAAAGAATAACAATCCATATTTACGCTAGACTCTGCGTACTAAAACGAACAATATTGGATAAAAAGAAAAAAAAAAAAAAAAAAAAGAAAACACCTGTTGTCCACATCGGCCCCTCGCAAAGGAGATAATTTAAATTTAATCTATACTTCACACTGACGGGAGACGATTCAAGAAAATTAACTGACCGAGTGTTTTTATTAAAAAGAAAGGAAAACTGGAAATTCTTTAGGTATCAAAAAGAACATACTTCAGGAAACAACAAGGATTGAAATATTCTTCTTTTAAACAATCAACAAATGAGATTCATGTGAGTTCTGGTGTCATAAAAATAAAGAATCCGAACTTGACAGTCAACAAAGGGACCCGCAGTTGCTCTTTGTCATTTCCCTCCATACTTCTCCTGCCTCTTGGTTTACCTATTCCTATTCATACTGTCTTTAAGTGTGGCACTTCCCAGCTGTGTGACACATACATTCCATACACGCAATCCCTCCACCTGGTTGATCGCGGGTGCCAACTTCAGCTGTGACGTCAACAGCTGGGATATATGAAAAAGTTACTTCCGCAGTCAAGCTCGTCATTTCGAAGGATAAAAAATAAGAGGATAGTTGTAAAAGCTCAAAAATCAATATCAAATATTTAAACTTTGGGGTGAAAAAATAAATAAATATGGAAATGAGCGAGATTTTAGTCTCGAATTACCTTAGATAGAAAATAACAGAACATGTTTGACCTTAATAACACTTTCGCGTAAAGAAAGGACTTACGTGTAAACGCTGGGGCCTGTGAGACCATTCAGTGCCTAAGTGCAACTGTAGGAAAACTCAACAGTTTTGAAGTGAAGTAAGTTATACGAGATTAGAATGGACGAAAGAAGAAAGAGGCAAAGTAGAAGGATACATAGCAAGGGTCCCACGGAACACTGCAAAGACTCCTGAGCAATAATTCTGGTTCGTGTAAGGAGGAAATGAGACGGAGATAAATACTGGCAAAAGATAAGGTGTACCTGAAGGGCAAACGTGAAAGAAGTTTTCCAGAATGGAATAGAGAAACTGTGATGCCAACTACCGGGCAATTACACTCTTAACCCATTTGAAGCCACAATGCCAGGCAATTTCGAAAGGTCATCCAAGGTCATCTTATTACTACCATTATCTCCCTCGGGCAATCAGGACATGCCCCTCCTTGACTCCTTATTTATCTCCTCGTCCTTCCTTCCTGAAATCTCTCTAGCTCCCTCCACCCCCTTCAATCTAAGCTGACCTGGTGACCGCAGAGGGACCTTAGCTACTCCTCGTGACCCTACGAGCCAGCATAAACACGCACCGGAGATGATCATCATCACCATGAATGACTATTTGCCCGTTTCATCGACCGGCGCCGGAAAGTGTAAGCACACAATTATAATGTTATTATGAATATCTTCATAAGTAATTCTTATATGAGAATTGATAATTCTATGTAAGTGTTCCAGAAACTAACATGTCTGAATCCCTCATTATCAACAATATTACTAGCACTTGTCATATGAAATTTCTGTGGTAGTCTTTACAGATAATCAGACTTAAAATATCACAGTCATCAATTTTAATGGAGGCCAAAGGGTCTCCTCAGTTACCTTTTTTGGGTAACCGAGTCAATTAAAACAAATTGTTCCCAAGAAAGGCCTTTATTCACCCTCAACATTCACTGCCAGACAGGATGTACCATCATGACTACGGTACTCTGTGAACATTTGTTTTCCCTCTTCGTGGCCCAGTTCTTTCATTCCACCTCTATGAATGGAATGGATCTATGAAGACAGGCCAGCTATCTGACTCCGACTACCGTCCGAGAATCTGAGATAGTAACATCATCCCCCATCAACTCAATCATCCTACTATACTGCCATATCAGTTTCCAATCTACACACCTTCTTGAGACTGAACTCTTGAAGCAACATTCATGATCAGGGTTTACGCTTCGTCCGTCTAAAGTGCAGTGATTTGGGTCGGTTCAGAAAGAGGGGGGTTCCGATACAATGCTTACCACTGTTTGCATCGAGAAGCACTTCAAAAGTTATGGATCCGCAAAGATGTAAAAGCTACAGAGGTTCCTGTTGTTATAGCAATTTAGCTTCTTGCACCTGCGCAATTTAATGTAAACATAGGGCAGAATATATAAAATTTGTGGCGTCCAAAATTTTAGATAACGTTTGCCATATTAACTATGATAATGAATCAACGACTGCAAAAATAGATTTAAAGCTCAACAATATCAAGAACAATTAACACAAAATAAAAAGAACAGGGAAAAACACCTGAAACACTAGCTAACAATTCCAACACCCAGACGTACAATCCTATGAATAATTTTCCGTACATAAAAATTAAATTGTTAATGCATGCAATAACAAGAGCTTTAATCAATCTCTGGGAGAATTGATTTTATCATTCTCAGAAAAAAAGCACAAAAACTTTTACTGTATTCATAAACGTTGCATGAAATTTGATACCTTGTCAGAGGGTCTGAGGATAAATGCAAAACAGACGATCTCATCTGAATAGAAACTAATGTTTATTTTATCAAAGAATCTCTTTATTAGATATTAAATAACAATTATGACAGCAAGCATGTTTTACTAAACATAGAGAAATGAGATGATCAAAACCACGTTATTCATAAGAAAATGAAACGTCAGGAAAAGAAGGTAGGGACACAATCATTACCAAAAGTATGAAATTTCTTCAAAGTGTATAGCAGTTAATTGCAATTTGTTGATAAAGTTGAAGAAAAAAAGTTTGTTTTGACAGAGAAAAACATTCATTGTCACAGCTATCCATAACAACTAATAGTAGCGATGCTTAAGTAATAATAAAAGAAAACAAGATATACAAAAGTAATGGAAAGTAAAGACAGATTGAAGATTCATAAAATCTTTTAGGAAAAAATAGTGGGCTCAAGGACATGAGATCATAATAGACAAATAATAATAGAATGCTTGAACAAGAAATTCTTGAAAAGCGCTTGGTTGAAAAACACAAAAATAACTTGAATAATCAGATAAATATAATCATAAACGAATGAGGAATTATCGTAGTTTTCATCGAAGGAGGAGAATAAAAAAAGCTTCTTGAATACAGTAAGAATTCATGCAAAAGCGAAAATAAGAATCTTTGTAATAAATGTATTAAAGGTTGTTTTCATATTACCTTTCGAATGTAAATATTTCAAAGTTATGAGGTAAAAAGAGACCATGATTACGCTAAATAGAAGTTTGAAATTAAAAATTTGGAAATTAAGCCAAACCAAACCTTCTCTTAAACGCCAAAATTAAACAAAACACAGAGGAATATATTATCAGACACAATAACGCTCTCTGAAAATAATGACTATTTATTTCTCTCATGGGAACCTCCATTATTAATAAAACTTAAATGTATGAAACTAACAGAAAAAAAAATAAATAAAAAGAAAAAAAAAATTCTCTTTCAAGATTCAGAATCTTAAGAATGGATACAAAGACAGACAAGTTGCAAAAATACCTGTTATTAGTTGTCAGACTTGTAAAAAGAACTACAAAATACATATAACTATGATGTACACAATATTGAATTCATATACAAACCACACAAGTATTCCATAAACATATAAACTTGCGTAAATCAAAACCATCACAGATAAAAATAGAGTTAGCGTACTTTAGTTTCCACACGTATATATTGTATAATAAGAAAACGGCCAAATGTAACCTTGCATTATCACTTCTAAGATTCAGAACAACAACAAAAACACAATTATCAAATAAAACATTGGGCATTTCACGTTCTCATACACTTTATAAAACTGTAATTTTACGGTTATCTGCGTGTGCAAAACTGAGAAAGTATCACAACCTATTTTTAGTATTCAGTAATAATTCAAGTAAATTCACAAATACGCAAGATATAAACAAGAATCACTCCCGCAAGGGAGACCGAAAACCGCATAAGCGTAGCGTCACCTTTACACCACCAGCGTCACAACAACACTGACGGTGAATCTAATTCTAATTCACTGCTGGGGCTGTGAGACCCAGGCAGGGAACCTCCCCCTCACGCGGGCAGAGTCTTATAGCCAGACTTAAGGGCAACTCAAGCGAGTCAACACAGGCTTTTAAGATAGCCGGGGTATTCACTTTTTTATAAACTAAAATTTTAAGTAAGGGATGGATAATTAAAATGAATACCACACACGAACTAAAGAGCTTATTACTAAATTATCGGGCCCTCTAAACAATAATAATACAACCATATTTCAGGGTACATATGAAGCATCCGTAAAAGAAAAAAAAAAAAAAAAACTATGATAGGAGTGAAGAGGGATCCACCAAAATAACAAAAATGGTTACCAATATAGAAAAAGTTCAATGTAACATTACCCGTGACTTTTCAAATCTTATGAGTTAGCAAAATTGTGTTTTGACTGTATTTTCATGAGTGACCGACAAGGAAAGCCAGCCGTCGTTGGCACATGAGCCGCCAATCCGGGAGGTAAAGGTTATGATGTTAGCTTGATTTTCACTTTATGTCTCTTTCCGCTTAAAAGCTGGTGGCCCCAGGTGATATTTTTTGGTCTTCGGCAAAAATTATTGTGTTACACAGACACGGGAAATGAATTAGATAGCGCTGGTAGAAAGAGAATACATCCCTTAAAAGAA
>NC_090769.1:33778878-33783878 GCF_036898095.1 Palaemon carinicauda
AGAGAGAGAGGACAAGGAAGGCGGCCTTGTTTTGTGCGGATATAGCGTACGAGCTCGGAAGGATCGGAGAGGAGGAATGTTTTATGGCGAGGAGAGGAAGAACATCAACAGGAACGAAGCGAGGGCGTCTGGGATTTGAGGAGGGGAGAGGGAAGGAAGGAGCGGGTGAAACAAGTAACAGAGAGAGAGAGAGAGAGAGAGAGAGAGAGAGAGAGAGAGAGAGAGAGAGAGAGAGAGGCCACGGGTGAGGTGGCGCCAGTCGTCGGCCGCATGCTCCATTATTACCACTCCCAATCCTGTCCATCGTCTCGTGTACCTGATGCTTATACCCTATCAATCGCATCTAATCTATGTGATGCATCCAGCACTAGGATAATTGGAAATTTAATTTACTATAAAAAAAATGTCATAGTTTTCATAGTGCACATAACAAATTTAACGCTTGGCAGTCACTCATAACATTGAACTCATCCAAACAGTAACTGGAGCATGATTAATTTGACAGATGTATACACAAGGAACGCAAGGTATAAAATAAAGACGGCGTGCAATTTGCCTTCAATGCATAAACTACTTCGATGCTGTTCATTGGTTCTTTAGCTTAGCATCCAATAAGCTCTTAAAATCTACATGCAGGAGCGTAAAACATGCCACAAAAAGAACGGTATATGTACATCACAGTATCGTTATAATATAGGATATCAATGTAACGCTTTTAATTTTCTTTGTCGAGGTCCCTAGGCGTCACTAAGAGATAATAATGGCATTTACCTTCTTTCTCTTCCTAATAATGTAAAGTGTTGCAAGATTCTTTCTATCCCTCATACTTCACATGCCCCTACACTTTACAATAACAACAGAATTTTCATTAACCAAAAATTAAGGAAAAATAGCTACATGCTGTCCCCCACCCGGCATCAAGGCTTCCATACATAGCATTTATCTAACTGCTATTGGTTGAGAAAAGGGCTACCTGTCATGTGGACAAATGAAAACCAAGTAAAGGAGACTTCCAACGAGAGGACAAGAACATTATTTCTAATCTAAGAAAGTTACACATTTCCTTCAGAGTGTAACAGTCCCTTTCAAGAGTCCCTTTCCCCAGGTCGTATCCTATCCACAACTTGAACCTGCATCTAAGAGAAAGGTTAAGCTTTTTAAGGGAGTACCCAGCAATCAACAAAGGAAAGTTGACCAAATAAAGCAAAGAACAAAACCGCTACAGGTTCTCACAACGAAGACTAGTTCAACTCAAAGCCAGTTCTTATACTACTGGTATCTTCTTGATGTAAATCCAGAAGGTCCATTAAAGGTAAAGGAGCCTCCAACAAAGGCCCCCTAGCAACTTCTGGTGTCACTAGCTGGACATATCTCCTTACGTGTGCCAATTAAAGAGGCTTAAAATATTCCACAGCGACAAAGCCTAATCATGAAACTTTTACCTTAACATAAATATCTCACTCTTAAGTAAATGTTAAATCGTTAGCCAACATATGTTACTTCTTAAACTTACAGTACGATAGCATGTACAAGAAAATAAAAAAAGAACTGAAAAGCCAGCATTTTTCGTCAAAATAATAGTAATCGAGTCGGTGTCCATGTTGCTTTTGATATATCTGATAGACTCATCATTTCCTTGGGGCCTCAGTAGAAACTCGTTCGCAATGAAGTAACAGCGGTCATTCACCAATAATAACAGCCAATACACAAACTAGAATATCAAGAATAGATTGGCGTTACGATAGTTTACTTACCATTCTGACTCGAAGGGTAACCTAACCCTTTTTTAGACAAGGATTGATGGGAACACATCATACTCACTAAGTGAAGCCCACAGCAAAAATTAACCTAAATACAATATTGATTTTGTGAATTCAAAAACGGCAAGGCAATCCAGTCGAAGTTTCGAATTCCTCGTAATTACTAAAAGTAATCCAACTGTTAGTTCTGGAAATTAAACCATTCTTTTTAACATTAGCTCAGGTTGTTCTCAACCACTAACCTAATATATTCACTAGGCTAAAACGAATACGACCACAACGATTATTGAGAGTTTTGTAAGGCCTTCACACAAAGGGAGGCTTTAAGAGAGGGTCGCTCAAATATAAGAATAGGGCTGGAGAAGGGATTTTACTAGGAAAACTCAGCTGGAGTCGGCAAACCTATTGATCTATTAAACAATATGCAAAATATAAGTTATACACATACCCCCCCCCCACACACACACACACACACATATATATTTATATATATATATATATATATATATATATAAATATATATATAGTGTGTGCGCGTGTGTGGGTGTGTACTTTCAGACATTTATGTGTATGTAAAATTAAAGGTGCACGTCGAAATGAAGGTTTTAGGTTGAGGTTTGAGATTGCAATCTGACCTGGATCTAAATGCCAATTTTTACCAATACCCACAAACGGCTGAATACTCAAAGACTTTCGAAAATGTCAAGATTTCTGAGAGATGGCAAAAGAAAAAAAAACACATCGACTGAATCATAATCTTCGGGGAATAGGTGTCTGTCTAGACAGCAGGCCACTGACTTGTATTCGTAATCCAAAAAAAAAAAAAAAGAAAAAAAAAATCGTGTTATAAGTCTGGCCGATGTGGTAACGTCCCTGATTAGTGAACGCCACACTGGGGTTCGAGTGTCACTCAGACTTAGGCTTGTTAGTTTCTTTGGTCCCTGCAACCTCACCACCCTTGTGAGCTAAGGATGGGGGGTTTGGGAGAGCCTATAGGTCTATCTACTGAGTCATCAGCAGCTATTGCCTGGCCCTCCTTGGTCGTAGCTTGGGTGGAGAGGGGTCTTGGGCGCTAATCATATGCATAAATGGTAAGTCTCTAGGGCATTGTCCAACTAGATAAGGCCCTTAAAACTTTAAAACCTTTAAAACAGTCGGCAAAATAAGAATAAATTATTTCATGTAAATGGAATAACTGTCTTCCCACTTGTTTAAGCATAACAATAATGAGAGAACACAGACAGATGGAGTACTAATACTTTCCCAAAATCGTTCTAATATATATATATATATATATATAAACACACACATATACTGTATATATATATATATATATATATATAAATTTATATAAAAATTCATCTTAGCATAAGCAGAGATGAAAGAAGCAACAGCAGCATCTAAAGTCACCGAGGATGCAAGATGGTAATGAGCCCAGCGGGAGGGAGGCATCAGAAATGGTAATATACATGAAGAGGGCTAAGGTGGGGAGGGGGGGGGGGGTGGTAGGTTAGGAGAATCAACGGAAGAGGGATGGCTCGGCTGGAGACTATGTGGCACCACTGGGTGTCCTGCAGGATGGAAGGTTGACCAAAGGTATAAACAGTCTGGGGGAGGGGGAAAGATATGAAAAAAAAGGAGGAGGTTCAATCAAGATTACAAATAGTCGTCTGTCAAAGTTATGGCGACAGGGACAGTATTACTTTTCCCGGGAGACAGATATTATATGAAAAATAATTCTATACGAAAAGAATAAATTGTTGTTGTCTACCAAAAATGTTTCTTTCATAGTCTTCTATATTCAGGTAAAATGATAATAGGTAAAATTATAGTAAAATTAAAACTTGCATATTCGCAATATACGACTTAAAACTTATTTTACTTTGGTTTGAATAATTCCGGAAATTAATGTAATGCAGAAGGTTAATATCTTACGAATAGGGAAAAAGAAAACATTAAAAAAAAAAACCATTTGATATATCTGGCAAGGTATTTTTACTCAGCCAATTAATTCCATGTAGTGCCTAATAAAATAGCATTTTTCCCCCTGGGAGTCTTCGGATGTAAAGAGATACTAGGAGCTAGTCTTAAAATGCTAGCAACCTCGATGCATTTTTTTCGTCACATGAAGAAAAAAATATTATTAAGGCAGAGAGAGAGAGAGAGAGAGAGAGGAGAGAGAGAGAGAGAACAGCGTTAGGTAAAATCAACGTTAAAGCAACTTGGTACAGAGTTAAACTGAAGTATGAGTTTGATTCTGACCTGAATTATTCTAAATCTGAATTAGGTCTTCTGTATATCATTAACCAAACTTATATAGGAAGGTAACTGACGTAAACATTGGTAGGTTAACCCTTGAATTTTAAAAGGTTAAGATGGGTATGTTTTTGGGCATGCTCTTCACACTCCCTAAGAGAGATCAGTTGACCAAACTTTCAACTGGGCTCCACAAGGCACTAGAAGAGTTGGAAGACCCTGGCAAAAATGGCTGAAGACTATGAAGCGTGAAATAGATGATGAATGGAGAAGCATTACTTTAAAAGCACATGATAGATACGACTGGCGAAATCTAACCGAGGCTCTTTGCATCGATGGGAGTAGGAGATGATGATCATGAAGAAAGGACACATTTAAACCACCATATGCGTAATTTTAATAAGTGGTCTCCATTACACCAACATTCTATTACTTCAATGTTCTTTGGTACCAAAAACAACAACAACAACTACAATAATAATAATAATAATAATAATAATAATAATAATAATAATAATAATAATAAAAATATTGAACCGACAGTAACCCCATTGCCAACAAAAAGAGAACTATAAGCATACCACTGAGGGAACGTAAATGACTTTGCTTCACAAGGTCAGATGACATCAGGGCATTTGAATAAATAACGCATAAAAAACCTTTCCCATTATATAAATGGACAAGGCACAACATACAATAACCCAACATATATTAAAACTTATCAAATTCCAAGGACATATCACATCAGAATATACGGATTTTTTTCCAAAATATAACAAAACGGATTTATGTTACTAGCAAACGGCACGCCATGAGTCAAGCAATCGGGAGTATATGATGCACGAAAAGAGGAAATATGATTGAAAGTAAGGATTCAGATGTCCATAAAAACGACTGAAATAGCAATATAATAATACAAGGAATGATAAAACGGTTTCAGGACATTACACTACAAAGTAAGACTTAAAATCAATATTCATGATA
>NC_090769.1:33795413-33802913 GCF_036898095.1 Palaemon carinicauda
GTGGAATTGTTCATTGGTCCAGGTAGTCATACTTTCACGTATTGAATTATTACGCCACGCTTAATCAATTTGCCGGCAGCTCCTCACCAAAATTGATGAAGGGACTTGCGTACACTTTCCAATCATAAAAAAAAAATTATAATTCTTATATGATACAATATACGTGCGTAGAATAATGACCCCTGTTACACAAAATAGTTAATACTGACGATATCATGTATTCTTGAAATCAAACTTATGACAGATGCTTTGTTATAGATCATCGTTTCATATATTGTTTATTTCAAATTAAGAAAAAAATAAGTTACACAGTTCAGTATTTAACTTACACAGTGTGATTGTATTGTAATAATTAGTCTGGAAAAGGATGTTATCCTGACAAAATTCCGAGATACTGCGTTTCGATATTTTGAATCTGCATAAAAATAGCATAAAAAATTGTAATGATAAGCAAAATTTATCTACGAAAAGCATGTGAAAATTTAATAAGATTTTTATCCCTATTAATAAACACTAGGCAGCTATTTTGGATTAAAAAAAATAATCATACAAAACTGTAGCTCAAACATTCGGTATGAAAATTAAAATAATTTCCCCTCATTTTATGTGGAATCTAGTAAAAGACCTTTAAGATTTACAACTATTGGTATGAAAATCCTTGTTAGTCCTTCCTTAGTAGTAACTTGGTCTATGTGAAAACACGTTTAAATTTTCCTTTAAGACGAGAGCATAAGGATTTTATTTTCCAGAAGGTAGGTTAATTTATGGGAATTCAGAATTTAATAAATAAGAAAAGTTCTTTTAAATTTTACATATCTCCATGGAAGGATTTATAAATCTGAATGGTAGACAAAGATTTGGCTCCGAAAAATATACTGATAACTATGGCAGCTGTTCCAAGACTCAAATGATCCATAACGTAATGTTTTCTATTACACAATACATTTAGAGAGAGAGAGAGAGAGAGAGAGAGAGAGAGAGAGAGAGAGAGAGAGAGAGAGAGAGAGAGAATGTGGTAGGACCGACCATAATCAGGTAAAAATCTGATATCAATATTACTTTAACCGAAGTAATATTATATCAAAAGTCAACATTATCGACGTATAATCTTTAGAAAAAATCCAGCATAAAGTTCGGCAAATGATGTACCACAAGTAAGCCAACACATAATAAATCTCGTCACGCAACATCGTCGCCCGCCTGTAAAGCTGTCGACCCCCAAAATTACATGGAAATCATTCTCCATTTTCCCAAGAGCAGTGATTACCACCATTACCCTCCTGAACTAATCTCCATTTTTGCCTGCCATATGTTGGGTAACAACTCCACCCCTCTTTCGCTCGTCGCTTGGTACTTACAGGAATATGATGCAATGTTATTAGAAGGAAAGACTGCGCAGTATGTTGTATGTTCTGTAAGAAAAACAGTAAACTTTCTCCCAATGTCTATTTCACAACGTTGTCATTTTTAAAGTTTTTCATTAATCACTATTCTAGGCTTCATTATAAATACATCATGTCCTATCATACGTGGATTATTCTCCCCTATACAGCATAATAAAGAGCAAGTGTCTGGAAATATATATATATATATATATATATATATATATATATATATATATATATATATATATATATATATATATATATATATATATTCCTGTCACTCTGACCGGCAGTGGAAGAGGAAGTACTCATACCCTGGTGCAAGGGGGGTATCCCGAGAGGTACACTCTGAAACCACAATCTCCCAGAAATTACAGAACTAGCGGGTGTAGTTAGGGAAGGAAGGGCTGGGAAGGGTTAAATCTGTGTGTGCATCTATCTAAATTTCTATCCGTCATTTTTGACAGGTCGCGTACATTAGTCTCATAAGATAGTTAACCACAAAAGTTATATTTATAAAAAGAAAAAAAAACTCCTTTTCTTCATTTGACAGGCGAGAAAAGATTTGATATGTTATTCCATATAAGAATCGAATATGGATTGAGCTGTTTTCAATTAATTATCTTGAGGGTATAGGCATATCAGTTGGTTATTTTGTAGCAAAACTATCTAAATTTGTATTTCTTTATGTTTCTTTACGTGAAACTTCATTTTAACTTACCCAGTGCTGTACAGTACTTAATGGGATTCGATTTGCTAGAGTTCGCTGCATAATACTGTATCTAACAAAAAATAACTTAATATATAAGTATAAGAAACTAAGTCCAACATTTTCACTGCAAATAAGTAAGCAAACGAAAGCATACTTGATAAAAGAGAAAGCAAAACAACGCAGAGATGCACCAAAAATTATTCTTCTAAACTTAGGACATCAATGAAGATATCACATGCATCCTAATCTTGGTGTGAGCTTTAAATGTTATTCTTATGATAACCAACGTATCTGTCGTAAACTTTTAAGTAGCATATCTCCCCTAATGTAAAATGGGGATGGCACTATGAAAAAAATCTTGATTATGACTAATTCAAATATTATTTTGTTTGTATAAGAAGCTGTTACATATTTTGAAAACACCAGCAATATGAATGAAAAAACAAAATTATGGTAAGTTGCAATAACCTTTTTCGAAACGTTTTAAAATTTGAAACAAAAAAAATATACAAAAGTGAAAGTGTAAATCAAGAGGTAAACATACTGAAAGGATCTAGAGATGCGTCTTAGGCGTTGTATTTCGTGTGTATTAATGCCCGCGATGTGTTGGTGTTGTTCTAACTGAGCAGTGTAAATAAGAGTTGCATTTTTACACGCCCTGTTAAAATACTTGACGTCACTAAGCGCGTCAAGCTCGGTGTTTTGCTTATTGATGGCGACTAAACATCTATCTCGAGCGGTCCAAGCGTCTTTGTTCGGTCTATGTTTAGCAGTGAAAGATCAAAGAAACTATGTTCAAGCAAAAGACGAAGGCCCGAGTTGGTGTCACTGAAGCGTGCTGTAGATATTTTCGTCTTTTTTATATTTAGCTGTGGGTATGTGTGCTTGTTACCATGCATATTACAAGTAACTTTGCATTTTATAATAGAATTAATAACTTTGGTATAATATTCAAACATCAGTTTTATATTTAGCTGTGGGTTTGTGTGCTTGTTACCATAAATAATACAAGTAACTTTGCATTTCATAATAGAATTAATTACTTTGGTATAATATCCAAACATTAGTTTTATTTTTAGCTGTGGGTATGTGTGTTTGTTACCATAAATAATACAAGTACCTTTGCATTTTATAATAGAATTAATAACTTTGGTATAATATTCAAACATTAGTTTTATATTTAGCTGTGGGTATGTGTGCTTTTTACCATGAATATTACAAGCTACTTTGCATTTTATAATAGAATTAATTACTTTGGTATAATATTCAAACATTAGTTTTATATTTAGCTGTGGGTATGTGTGCTTGTTACCATAAATAATACAAGTAACTTTGCTTTTCATAATAGAATTAATTACTTTGGTATAATATTCAAACATTAGTTTTATATTTAGCTATGGGTATGTGTGCTTTTTACCATGAATATTACAAGCTACTTTGCATTTTATAATAGAATTAATAACTTTGATATAATATTCAAACATTAGTTTTATATTTAGCTGTGGGTATGTGTGCTTGTTACCATAAATAATACAAGTAACTTGGCATCTTATAATAGAATTAATAACTTTGGTATAATATTCAAACATTAGTACATATATTATTTCACTACGACATATTTTATATTATGAGGCTTCCGTAAAAATAAGGTCACAATGTAATTACCAGAGATATAAAATTTTACGACAAAACATTAAACCAGGGAGTCACGTTACACAGCATCTCATTATGACGTTACTTCACAATGCTAAAATTACGTCATGAAGTCGAGTTCTAATATTTTTCCACACGAGTCTTGGATTTTTTTAAAGATTTTTGCTCAAGCAGTAAAATCAAGATTTTACACTCATTGTCTGAAAATATGTTCGTGTACAAATTAACATGTTCCACGTACAGAAATGCCAATTTTTCTAGATTAAAGTAGAATATTGTATTCAGAAATATAATTAGTTGTAAATTTTCAAAATTCATAGAAGTGATGCCATTGCAACATAGATAGTCGACGAAAGTAAAATCCTGTCTATGTTAAAACAAGGCCAATTAACATATCATTAACAAAATACTAACACTTGGTAAGTAATATTTGTCTTAGGGTGACGTCAATTTGCCAGACGAGTCGAGGTGAAGTGACTCTTGGGCGAGAGCCTGCTAATGGAATAGATCCTTGGGGGGTGGGGAGTGGGTTTGGGATCACTCAATGACTCCTACCAATCTTGGTAATTGCTGGGTAACGGAAAGTGGGACGCCCGCAGGCCTACAGCGGGGCCTTCTGGGCACTGTCATGGTAGGACAAAAGACGACGGTGAAGATTTATCTCGGCATTGGATGCAAAATGGCGACTACAATTGATTCAAGGATAAACCTCCGGGTATATTATTGGTAAGGGGAGAGTTACATCAAAGTTGAGAGAAGATACAACACTCCTTACCTAGAGATATTATTTTTTTTTCATATTGTGGTACATACAGTATGTACATAGGAAGAAGAAAAATATCTAAATATCGTGTAGCTGTCGATTCAACTTACCAGTCCCCTCCACAGCTAGCGATCATTTCACTCTTACCTGTAAAAATGAGAAAATAAACCTATTAAACTTTGACAATTATTCCGTGAATGACAATTACTTATTAAAGTCACAAATGTGTCACTGCATAATAATACAAAACAAACGTAACAACTCTAGATCAAAGCATTGATATTTTCATTATACTTTTATTATGTAAATTCTTGTCATGTGAGTCATTCTCTTTCCAGTAAATTCAGAGCTAAACTTTCGGAGCCCCCAGGATGATCGCATGTCAACTAATCATTGTACACCATTATCTTTGCGTTTTCTCAAATGTATCCAAAACAAAGGAATCGTTAATTTTTAAAGACGACATGAAACCCCACATGGACAAATTAAAAGATCATTTATCTAAGTCACCCACCAGCAATTTCTCTCTCTCTCTCTCTCTCTCTCTCTCTCTCTCTCTCTCTCTCTCTCTCTCTCTCTCTCTTTTGTCACAATCCCTCACTGACAGTCATTCTCGTCAAAACAATTTTCTCCATCGGTTCAAAACAAACCATTGTTAATCCCAAGAAGGTTATATAACTTCCTTGGATAAACCAAGCTCCCACTCCTTACACACAGCCCCCACCCATGAGAGAGAGAGAGAGAGAGAGAGAGAGAGAGAGAGAGAGAGAGAGAGAGCTTTCATTCGGTGATGAGAGAATTAACCCCATCAAAGTGAAATAAAAAATTTCAATGACTAATGTTTATTGCCATCAATTAATACAAATGAATGATGCTCAGAGACTATATTTTACGGCCCTGAGAATAGCACGTAATTTCTAACATATTAAAGGTACACTTGCTCAAATTCCGACATAAAAACGAATTTCCATAAGATTAATGACAAACTCCTTTTGAAGACACTCTTGAACGAAAATAACCAGCACTCACTGGTATAAGCTATAAATCATATAAAGTTTAGGTAGATACACTGAAGGCAGTAACATCAAAGAAATCACACAGGATATCCTTGATCTTCATAAAACAATAGCAGTAAACCTTGAGAGAAAAGTAATAAACATCGAGGGCAATATTCGAGGAGTGAAATAAATATATTATTTTTCCTGGAGCAGATACAAACAACAGCAATTTAAACGTCATTTATAATTGGTATTAAAGAGTGCCGATACAAGAAAAAAAAAGAACAAAAAAAAAATTACCAAATGATATTATTACCAACAGTAAATGGTACATGAAATTTATGACAACAGCAATTATACAGCAACGTCCCTGACTGGTGAACACCAGTCAGGGACGTTAGACTCGTTAGTTTCTCTGGTCGCTGAAACCTCACCATCCTTGTGAGCTAAGGATGGGGGGAGGGAGTTTGGAGGGAGCCTATAGGTATATCTGCTGATTCATCAGTAGACATTGCCTTGCCCTCCTTGGTTCTAGCTTGGGTGGAGAGGGGGCTAGGGCGCTGATCATATGTATATATGGCCAGTCTCTAGGACATTGTCCTGCTTGATAAGGCAATGTCACAGTCCCTTGCCTCAGCCATTCATGAGCGACCTTTAAACCTTTAAAAAGAGTACCAATCTTCTAAAACGACATACATATAAACTTTTAACTCATAATCCTTGGCCACCCCAGGGAGTGTTAAATTGCTTTTCGAGGGGCCACATTTAGCGTAACATTTTCAGTCACAACAATATAAAACTGACACCTTTACCGTTCGGAGGCAGCTCCCTGTCCCAAAAGGCGACGCTTGGGCCCCTCACTAAATGTCAAACGGCATTACCTTCACTCCTATTACAAACAATGGATGGCCTTTTTGTTACTTCTCTGAGGAAACCAGTCTCCTCAGTCTTAATCAGTGTTACTTAGTGAAAAAGTATTATTTCTCAAAGTCTCTTTATAAATGCTTTGAAATAATAATAATAATAATAATAATAATAATAATAATAATAATAATAATAATAATAATAATTAGTGTACTTTATTGAGAAAAAGAATGTTATTTCTCAAAGTATCTTTGTAAATGCTTTACAATAACAGCAACAACAACAACAACAACAACAATAATAATAATAATAATAATAATAATAATAATAATAAAAATAATAAGTGTACTTTATTGAAAAAAATATTGTCACTTCTCAAAGTACCTTTGTAGATGCTTAACAACAACAAGAACAACAACAACAACAACAACAATAATAATAATAATAATAATAATAATAATAATAATAATAATTGTACTTTATTGAAAAAATATTGTCACTTCTCAAAGTATCTTTATAAATGCTTTAACAAAATAATAATAATAATAATAATAATAATAATAATAATAATAATAATAATAATAATAATAATAATAATAATAATAATAAGTGTGTACTTTATTGAAAAAAAAAATGTAACTTCTCAAAGTATCTTTATAAATGCTTTAACAAAATAATAATAATAATAATAATAATAATAATAATAATAATAATAATAATAATAATAACGTTCGTTTATTGCATAAAAAAACATCCATGTAAATAGATATAAAAAAAAAAAGCTCATCTCATTAACCTAAAAAGGCAGACAAACAGTAACACGATCTTTAAATATCAGAAAAATTCCCCATCATCACCATGACCACAGGTCGGGGGATAATGAACGAAAGTTTTGGTTGAAGAACTCCTCCTCCTCCTCCTCCTCCTCCTCCTCCTCCTCCTCCTCCTCCTCCTCCTCCTCCTCCTCCTCCTCCTCCTCCTCCTCCTCCTCCTTGAAAGGTTTCGTATGATTCATCCATCACCTTAGGTCGCACCACGTCTAGAATTACCAGGGAGATCATCATCATCATTTTCACGTGGCCCCGAAAGTTATTGAATTTCTCGCCTATTCAGCCCATATGCGAA
>NC_090769.1:33810413-33832913 GCF_036898095.1 Palaemon carinicauda
CCTTTGGCCTTCGGGCTTAAGATATACGTCAACAAAGACTCGAGCATGTTTACTCCCGGTTTCATCTAATACAAAACAATATTCCTGCGACTATAATTATCTAGGATCTAATGCAATGGGATTTATGATGGCTCCGCCTTGGCTTGCCCTAATATATCCAAGCTGAACGCAATCGGTTTGGTATCATTTACATAATCATAAAGGAATATATTGTCGCATTGGCATAAAGAAATAAATCTCATTTCAGAGACTTATTCACGGTGATAAAAATAACTATTTTTGGAGCGGGTACAACAATAACAATAACAACAACAACAACAACAACAACAACAACAATAATAATAAGTCAGACTTATTCAGGATGAAAAAAAATCCCTATTTCTGGAGAGGGTACAACAACAGCAACAACAACAACAACAACAACAATAATAATAATAATAATAATAATAATAATAATAAATGTAAAACTTATTCAGGGTGAAAAAATCACTATTTCTGGAGTGGGTACAACAACAACAACAACAACAACACAAAGCAGCAATTATTACAGTAGTAGTAGTAGTAGTAGTAGTAGTGGTAGTAGTAGTAGTAGTAGTATTAATAATAATAATAATAATAAAAGAACCCTCAGAATTCCTCCTTATCAGGAAGATGGAAACAGTTTTATACAGTCGCCAGGAAACATTTGAACGAGACCCTTATCTGCCAGAAGAATGAGTTGGCATTTAAGAATGTTCAAAAACCAGCTTGAGAATGACCTAGCACTTGATGTTGCAGCCTCCCCATGCAACTGAAGAGATGTGAACAGCGGGGGATGAGATAACCAATTTATAGTTTATTTAGGCAATATTTATTTTAATGTTGTTACTCTCCTTAAGATATTTTATTTTTCCTTGTTTCCTTTCCTCGCTGAGCTATTTTCCTTGTTGGAGCCCCGGGCTTATAGCATCCTGCTTTTCCTACTAGGGTTGTAGGTTAGCAAGTAATAATTATAAGAATATTAATAACATAAAGAAGGCTTCACATAGGTTCAATTGAACTGGCAATATATGTCTTTAATTAATCAATCAAATTTATTAAAGGTTTTAAAAAAATTAAACTTAATTAAGAATATTACTGTAGACGAAAACGTCACCTGTTGTTGAAGCATAAATGAAACTAGGGTTAATAAACGTATACATAGCAATTTCAGTATGTCTTCTATTAATCAATTAAATCTATGAAATGTTTTAAACAAAACAGAACTCAATTAAATAAAAAGATAGATAATATTATTGTACACGAAAATGCTATCTGTTGTTGAAGCATGAATGAAACTAAGGTTAATAAGCACATACATAGAGGTTTAAGTATGTCTTCTATTAATTAACTAAATATATGAAGTGTTTTAAACAAAATAAAACTCAGTTAAATAATAGGATAGAAAATAATAATGTAGAAGAAAACTATGGCTAATAAGCACATAGAGATTTCAGTAGGTCTTCTATTAATTAGATATATGTAATGTTTAAACAAAATAGAACTCGGTTAAATAATAAGATAGAGAATATTAATGAAGACGAAAACGTCATTTGTTGTTGTAGCATGAGAGAAACTAGGGTTAATAAACACATACATAGCGATTAAAGGATCGCTATATTTTGGTGATAAAAAAGTAGGGCACATGTGTGGGAGTAGGATACTCTCACGAACACAAATACAACAAACAGAAATTCTGGTGTCATTTTTCTTCTTAGAAATATACGTTATTTCAACTTCCCAGCCCTTGATGCCAATGACGAAAAAAAATACATAATTAATGAGTCCAAAAAGAAAAAGTAAAACTAATCAAGTTTAAGTAGAGAGAGAGAGAGAGAGAGAGAGAGAGAGAGAGAGAGAGAGAGAGAGAGAGAGAGAGAGAGAGAGAGAGAAATATTCTGCATAGCAGCAGGAGTGTGCTGAGATAGAAATGGATATGCAAAGCGAGAGAAAGAGGAAGGCGGGAGAAGGATAGCACAGAAACCAACCATATGTGTGAGCCTGAATATTTGACTTCTCCTTATTTGCATATTAAATGTAACCGCTATGCCCGCCAAGCAAAGACAATACCCGACGCCTTAAATTTCTATCTTTATATATGGAAAAACAGTTAAGCATAACATACGCATTAATTCTCAAATGTTCATAAGTTTGGAAAATGTTATAAAATAAGTCTACATTAACTCTTCAAGACGCCATCGCTTTAATAACAACCAAAACTCCTGCTACCATAATAAACCTGTTATTCTATTTCACTATGCGATCGTCACTAACTTTAACCCGCAAGACATCTGTCACTAAAGATTATCATACTATGATAGTTCTTTTCAAACGAGCATTCTCAAGATCAAATATTTGCTCGGTACGAATCAACTCTCATGAGTCACTTGTATCTTTCGCTTAGCAACAAACATATTTTCCTCTAGCACAATAGTAAGCACCCTCACGTGATATTCCTTAATACAAAACTAAATTTTTGTTTTTTAGCTATTAAAATTTGTTACAAAAAAAAAAAAAAATTATAATTCACTGGTACAAATAAAAAAATAAGAAACTTATAATTCACTGGTACAAATAAAAAAATCAGAAACTTATAATTCACTGGTACAAATAAATAAAAAGCAGAAAATACAACTGATACAAAAAAATAATGAACATCAGAAATGTCAAAAGGTAAATTATGTTCATCCATAAAGAAACGGCATCCAATGAGAATAAAAAAATAATCTTTCATGTATAAAATCTATCATAACGGTATTTTAACATACAAAAGCAAACTACCAATCACACTGACAGATGTTTCATGCTGTGGACTTAATCGTGGGCAGGAGAGAAGATAATGGAGATACCCTTCGTCTAAAGTTCTCCTCTATCATCGTCACTTATGTTAAAATAATCATCAACTCTTTGTGTAAGTACATCGAATCAAGGCTTTTGGTTCTGTACTATATATACACACAGGAAGCCAAAAGTGAAATTTCATACCATTTTAGTGCTAATTCAGTACCTCAATATGATGCCCTTTTAAAACATATATAATACCTTCATGCTCTACCCTCTACAACCTTATACAGTACTTATGCGATGCCCCTTTAAACCTTATACAGTGCCTTACAGATCATTCAAAAAGTTTTGAGACTATGTGCCCAAATTCGTTCAATAGATAAATCCAGCGCTGTAATAAGTCACTATTTCTAAATGGTGAATTGCTTTAGGTCCGTTAGTCCTTCATGTGATGAAACATGGTCAAATTTCTGATAAAGTCTGATTTCTGTTAACCATTGGATGAATTTGAAGTATGCCCTTGTATAAGTCCTACCAGGCTGGCAATGTTTACATCCTAAAAGACTCTCACATTGATAAGGGGTAATACACAGCATCACCCAAATGTTTAATTCCTTAGGAGAAAGATACTGAAAAACTCAGACACTTTTTATTAAGGTGAAAATATTTCCTAGAGCGAGATGAAATATATTACAAAGAATATACGTAATTTACAAAACTAAGCATTAACAATTAAAACATTTGCTGTATCTAACGAGGCGATGATTGTAATTCCCCCACTTTATATAATTCACAATGCAAATTTTGAATATTGTAACTTTTCATATACCTAAACAATCGCTATACCTTCTTTCTGAACTGAATTGTTAAAAACAGTTAAAGATTGTTTATTCATGACTACGTATGAAAATTTTCTATCTGACTATCTTCCATAAATTTCACTTGAACATGGTACTTCCACTATCATCCTCAGCGCCTGGATAGCTTGTGCTAATCAGTCATTCTGGAAAGCTACGATTAGTACCAGATGTCTTCTATTAATCCCTCAGCCATAAAAATCCTAAAATACTCTTCATAGCACGGATCTGATGAGTATTTAAAATCTATTTTTCTAACTGTGTGTGACTCAAATCCCTATCTGATATATCTTTTCTAAAATATTATGCTTTTAACCATATAGGCATTAACTTATTTGGAAGTGCGATAATGAGGAACATTAAATTGGCTTTTGGGTGCTTCTTAATAATAATAATAATAATAATAATAATAATAATAATAATAATAATAATAATAATAAATAGCCTAAGGTGTTACTCATATAGAATAAAATACTGACTCCAGTCATATAAAGATAATAGATGGAAATTAAACTGAGCAATACATTGCTTCCCTAACAATTGTGCCTCCTACTTCTAAGCAGAAAAAACTGAAGACAATAGTGCAACTTTTTTTTTTTTTTTTTTTTTTTGCATAATGGTTCCATATTAAAGACTTACTGACCTAACAAGGAACCTTATAATGCTATAGTACGTAACGATTATAAAAATATTGTAACATTAATTTCAATTAAGAGTAAAGAAAATAGGGAGCGGCTCTCGGCTTAAATACAAACTTGTATCACATGAAAGGTAAATTGCAAATCTAGATACAATGGGCTTAAACAGGCACCGCCCTCCACAGCTTACGTTTGCACGCCCACTTAGAGGACGGTCGTTGAAGGTTACATCACTGAAACGTTCGCCTCCAATAAAAGAATTTCCTGATAAGCAACATACCATGAGATTTTTCGATGTCATTCTCTCGAGATAATAAACAAATATAATACGTTGACACATTTTACCATGTCTACATATGTATCTTAAACCTTTTTAAATATTAGAACATTCCTGCATCAACTTTTGTACATTTCTTCTCGCAGTTTATTAGCTGGAATTTAAATGAGGTAGAGTCAAATTTCAAACTGGTTTAAAGAAAAAAGCCCATGTAATTTTGTGAAGTCATCAGAAGTAACTACTCAAACAAACATACATAAGAATGAAGTAAAAGAACAAAATCCTCTAATAGTTCGGTCGGCAGTTGCGAAGATGTAAAAGGCAATTGGTCTGAAGGCGGAGTACACAGAGTTTCACAGATAAAGCACACAATAATACCCGGGATTCACACGAGGCGTTTGCTGTTGGCGGACAACGCCCCATATATCGGCAGTCCTCAAAGTCCGCATCAACAATCTCCCATCCCAGCGAGATCGTAGGACGCCCATGCTCCCCAACAATAAAGACCCCCTCCTCCCATTCTCTCTCCTACGGTCCATATTGAGAGGTTTCCCGCTAGGACAGATGGCGAGTCCGTGGCTCCCCTTCCATCAAATCCTCCCGTTACATTGTCTTTTACATACAACCCCGGCGGGAAGGCCTAACAACATCCCACTTGATTGAGGCTGAGTATAAATATAGGCTCAGAAGGGATATGATTACAATAGTCACTCTTTTGTTGTGCCCTGGCTTATCAATAGGAATACTTAACTCTAACTACACTTCCGTTGGTAAGTAGAAAGGGGACATTTTGTGTGATAATAAAATGTCATTTGATACGGTACATCAGAATTCGGGCCAATCTACGTATCAATGATGAAAATATCTTTTCTTCATATTTGTTTTCAAAACCAATTATTGTTTACTAAATACTAGTATTAAAGGTTTCTTTAAAAATATATTTGATGTTGACAAAATATTTACCTAATTATATACTATAACATAAAACAATGAATAAAATACATTGTTCTTATTGTATTTATAATAAGTTTTTTATCTTGAAAACATTTGCATTTACGAAGAATAGATATGAAATTACTCGTCAGAAAGGAAATGTGTAACATGTTTTAAAACACAAAGAAACAATGCGCTCACTGGTAGTCACAAGAAGCCAAAAACTTTATACCATAATATTTTACTATAATCTATGTTCTTGTAAAAAAATAAAATTCTAATTAATAGTCCATCGGCATTTCATAATTATACAATGCAACCTTTCTGAGATTAATACTTTTGGAAAATGTCACTTTCTCTAAGTGCAGGGCCAGGGGATCATGCAACATAATGCCCTTATATGGATGAAGACTGATAGACAAAAAAAAATGTGGAGTAAAATATTGGGGCTTACAACCGAAAGAGTCGAAAGACCCTCCTCTTGATGGATGGGAGATTCCCAAATATGCCACTAAAAACAAACAAACTATTTCATGGTCGTAAATTCCTTTCCTCAACCTGATTACTACCGCTTTATACGGACTTTCTGTCCGTGTTTAGAATACTGCTCTGAAATTTGGAGCGTTCCATCATTTACTGTCTTGTCAGGACCAAAGCTAAAGGAATTCTTCTGATTAAAATAGACTTAGCTCTTGATTAATATCTACGTAATATTGTACTTCATAATGGCTTCATCTTCTGCAACTATTATAAGCACTGTTAGTCAATATCCCCTTGACCTTATAGAGTACCTTCCACCCCACCACCTTTCTTAAGCAACTAGGCAACAATCAACCCCCCCCCCCCCCCCCCCAGTATTCTTTGGAAATCAGCAATTATGGTACTGGTCAGTTAAGAGAGATTCTTTCATACGCACCCACAAATTCTGTGTATACCCCTCTTTTGGGAATCGAATCCCTTTCACTTAGGCATAATGATGTTTCCATTTCCTTCTTCTTCCTACATCTTACAAAAAGATACGGATTCGAGTCGTTCGTTTCATTGCCCGTCTCTCATTTAGAAAAAAATCTCTATGACATATGAGGCTTTTGACCCACATTCTCTGTAAAAACAGGCGACAGTTATTATGTTGGCCTGATAATCCTCCATGTAGCCTTGTTATACACCCCTCTGGCTTTGTTGTACTCCTTGAAGTCACAAAAACAGTTGTGAAAAGAAGCGATTTTTTTTAAGAGATGTGTTGGTGTAACAGGCACGTCACTTGTCAGGCCTTTGGATCTACCATAAAAAACGTCTGTGACTCTGAGGACACTTATCGGGCTATGAGCTGAGCAAAAAAAGATATGGAAGCAAGTGTAGGTCATCGCATTACAGTGACTTCTAGGATGAAAAAAATAGAAATAGAAATGATGAAATAATGGTTCTATGCATTATAATATCCGCACGCAAGCAAATGGAACAAATATTTATTACACACTTGAATATTAACCTTTTAATACTTCCAATTTTTTGTATAGTTGTAATTCAACACGATAGACTGAGCCATAATGTATGGCCTACAAAACAAGGACCAATGAGGAGATTGTAAACTTTAATTTGTAAGGATATAACATATCCATTTTGAATAAGTAAATGTCATAACATCATTTGAAACAGAAGATAGGTGAGAATTCTAATGACGTAGTGCTCGAACCAGCCTTCATCGCGATCAATTATTTTGAGTCTTTATATTTAGGCATAGGAGGTTTATCGAGAAAATTTAATGACAACCTCACATGCATAGACATAAAGTACATACATTTATATAGGCTAATGTATTGAATATCCTATTCAAAGTGCATCCTTTTCATTTGACCAAAAAGAAGCAAAGGACCTTTCATATGTCAGAGATTTCACCCGATGACGAACTTTCGACCTGCCACCGAAACTTTGGAATTGCTAAGAGACCTAAAATGCAAACGAGGAGATAGAAGCCGATGCCTGGAAATCCTTTGGCATTTCTTCTCCTCTTACAGGATCAAAAAGTTTTTCTCACGCCTCCACTTCAGCCTGCCACCTTAATTGGACCTTTACTGTGCATGGCGACTGAATTGAAAAACCTTTTTCATTTCTTTTCTCTTATCTAATCCATCTTCACTCGCATGACACACTATTGCAAGAGTTGTTAAAGGGCATTAATTTCACCCGTTCATAATGATGATAACTATACGTATCATAGATCCCTGATCTTTGTTTAGTATATAAGAATGGTATATTTCAGAGTTAATGGGATTATCAACACTCCAAAGAATTACTACTTTCTCGTAAAGGCTATGACTCGCTCTTGGGGGTTAGCATAATACAATGCGTAAAATAGAGTAACTGCTCTAGGTTGCAAATACCTCTGAGGATAATAATAATCATAAAATAGGAGCTTGAAAATTGTTTCGTTATCTTTAAAATAGAAATTTCCAGACCTTTCATTGTTATTAACGCTATAACGTAACTATTAGAACCACTAAATAAAATAACAAACGTATATAAAATGTTGAAAGTCTAACACATGTGAAATAAAATAAATCCCATAATTTAGCTATAATAGAATGATTTGGGAAACTGTTGTCACAAAGAAACAAGAACATGTAATAATAATGTTTCACGAATGTCAAACCGAAACAATAGTGACTGAGCAAGTCTGGCAGCCGATAAAAACATATGAATAAGCTCGATGGAATTCATAACCATTCAATCAACTTTAAAGGTAACAAATAACAAGATACCAAAAATGACGCCAGCTGCAGCTAGAGAGAGAGAGAGAGAGAGAGAGAGAGAGAGAGAGAGAGAGAGAGAGAGAGAGAGAGAGCCGCAGTGCCTTTTGTGTGAATGACACTAGAGAATAACACTGCGGCATCTTTAGGCCTGTAAAGTCACCCTCCTTCATGATGAAGTGGAATGAGTCCACCAAGGGACGTTTACAAGGAAGTAGAAACAGAAAGAATTTAGAAAGAGAGGAAGAAAGCCTTTACTTTGGACGAAATGCGCAACAAATCGACGTGTACTTAAAAAACTATGACAAGTTTTATTATTTCAACTGGCATCCTTTTTATAAAAGATCTTTACTGGTAAGATATTTACTTCTATACCATAAATAAAAATATCCTTTATAAATAGAATAGAAAGCGAAGGTATTATAAAAATTTGAAAAATACAACTTGACACAGCTATAGTTTTGAATCGCTTCAAAATATCTAATAAGAGTTTATTGATTCATAGAGAGTTGCAAATTATTCAATTGCATGGGTTAAATAAATTCACAACGCTAAAGGGAACACCCTGCACATATAATTTGCAAGTCTGAAAATTACAGCATCTCTTCATCAACCGTCACTTTCGTTCCACCATTATTCCCTAAAGGCAAAAACGGGAAAAGGGTAAATACTTGTGTGTGTGAGAGAGAGAGAGAGAGAGAGAGAGAGAGAGAGAGAGAGAGAGAGAGAGAGAGAGAGAGAGAGAGAGAGAGTAAAAAATATATTAAAATACATATTTACACGAAAGTCAATTATTTCAGGCGCAAAAAAAAAAGAAAAAAAAAGTGAAAAAAATATTGCTCCTGAAATACCCAACGTCCACATCAAAGGGTTGAACAAGAATGCAGGGATCATTAACGCAGCTAATGTATAGTAAACTTTGTTTGGGTGATTAAACAAAACCATTCTCTATTTCTTACAAGTATGTATAAGAATCTGTGAAAAAATAAATTTATAAATAAAAAAAATGTGAAAAGGAAAATGTGTTGTTAATACCGTGGAAAATAATATTATCATGCTCAAGTTGCTAGTGTTATCTTGGATTGGCTTTAAAAAAGTAGTTTTTGAATTATTCAATTAATATGAAGTTGTGTTCTTTTATCAACAGCATGAGTAATACCAAACATAGATGCCTGGTTACTCGGTTAAACAGGTCAAATTTACCCTACACAAAATTAAAGCAAGCAAGAAGGCGATTCTAATGTTGTACTTAGGATTTTACATCAAATCCTCCTTGAATGCTATACGAACTGGAATCTATCTGAAAGTTTCTTGGGCAGTTTGAAATAGGCATACAAATTCTCACTAAAATACTATCCTATCGGATATATTGGAGTTTAGTAGTACAAAAAGGCGTAATATTCAAAATTTATCGGCCCCAAAAAAAAATCTCCTTAATAAACTGGAAGAGTAAGATTAAAATACTGAAAATAGTCAGAATAAAATAATATGCAAGTCAATGAATTTGCAAATATTAGCTCATTGAGTCTAAATGTTCTAGCTCAGTTTTAATTTAATTCATACCGCTCTGTCTCTAAAATCACAAGAGGAATTTACATACAGTAATGAGCTACCTGTTCTTGCAAACAATTACCCGACTGCATAGCAGACAGTTAAACCTCTAAACTAAGGCCTTTACCCTATAATTTGCATTTCCTACAACGTCATTCTTAAAAGAACATCTCACAGAACACATGAAGCAGTCTTGTACTTCCAAAATAAAAAGTTGAAGAAGATGAACCATTCGTTAGCGATAGTGCTCTCTTCCTGTTAACTTGACCAACATTCAAAGGGTGGTGGCAGTGGGTTCATCACTCTAAATACACATTCATCAAACATCACAGGCCAACCCCTTCTTATTTTTCTTTCTTTGGACTGGGCAGGAACAGGGCATGTCTTCGAACCATTCATTTATTCTTCAACTCTGGTTGGTTCAGGGCGTTTCCTAGGCAGTTGCAGAGACTTGAAATCCCCATCTGAATTCAATGTCAATGTATAATTCAAGATTATCTTACAAAAACAACAACAATGTCAATAACAATAATTATAATCCTGTACAACACAACATTTTCTTGGCTTCTAAAGAAAGACAGAAAATACACCTACAATATACGATAAATAATTTAAAAAAAACGACTGGAACCCATTTGGCCCTTGAAATTTATCTATGAGTAAAAATGCACTTGAAATGAGTAGAGATCACAAAGATAACCTTACGATCCTAATTGAAAATGAAAAATACTCAGTAAGAAATAACTGAAATATCAGAAGTTCTTCCCATATTAGTAAAACCACAAATTACGCTTTCATTATTCATCATATCATCATCATGTCCTCCTACGCCCATTGAAGCAAAGGGCCTCGGTTAGATTTCGCCAGTCGTCTCTATCTTGAGCTTTTAATTCAACACTTCTCCATTAACCATCCCCTACTTCGCGCTTCATAGTCCTAAGCCATGTAGGCCTGGGTCTTCCAATTCTTATAGTGCCTTGCGGAGCCCAGTTGAACGTTTGGTGAACTAATCTCTCTTGGGGTGTGCGAAGAGCATGCCCAAACCATCTCCATCTACCCCTCATCATGATCTCATCCACATAATGGCACTCGAGTAATCTCTCTTACAGTTTTATTTCTAATCCTGTCCTGCCATTTAATTCCCAATATCCTTCTGAGGGCTTTGTTCTCAATCTACTAAACCTATTGGAGATTGTTTCATTGCCATACCATGACTCATGTCCATTATTGCGTATGCTAAATGGGAAAAGAAAATGTTATTTTAACGTTTCACAGCAAAAATATAAATCAGAAAAAATAGAATTCGACAAGAAAATATTTGAAAGATAATCTGAATCCCCAAAACAGAACACATGCACTAAAATCTAACTAAGCAAGCGGCAAAGTATTACAGAAATAAACGGGATACTCTGCAGTGAGTTGTGGACTCGGTAGCTACAATCATTTCATGAAAACTACAGTGATGAGTGGGTTGGCGTGTCTAAGCTGGGCTCCTCCACACCATTAGAAAAACCTGCCTCTGGTTAACCATTATCACCATGAAGACTATGATTACCTTCAACCATACAAACCTATACTTTCAAACATAAAACTATTCCTTGGATTCCTTACTACTACAATTAACCGTCAATCGCCCGTTTCTCTCTCTCTCTCTCTCTCTCTCTCTCTCTCTCTCTCTCTCTCTCTCAATACCTTAATCACTTCTTCACTTGAAAGAGTATGCCTCAATAATGAGTTGAATGAATATGCATTAAGAATGAGTTGAAATAGTATGCATTAAGAATGAGTGGAATGAATATGCATTGAAAATGAGTTGAATGAATATGCATTTAGAATGAGTTAAATGAATATGCACTAAGAATGAGTTGAATTAATATGCATTACGAATGAATTGAAATAGTATGCATTAAGAATTAGTTGAAAGAGTATGCGTTATGAACGAGTTGAAAGAGTATAAAATAAAAAAAAAATAGCGAATTAACAAATGTATGCAAGGAATTTAGACTACATGGCTTGGCACTGTACCGAAAGGCCATTAATGGCAATGTATTAAGCTAATTTTCAAGAAGCATCATGTATCAGTAGGCATACATATCCCATCAATTCAACCGCATTTGAATTATTCTAATACGTAAAAGCCAATATTAAAAACTTATTGATCGTATCTTCAGAAAAGTAAGGCAAAAATATATTGGTCTAAAATATGAAAGGGTATAAAAAGAAAACGAATTGCCGAACTGAAATCAACTTATGCAGAAAATAATCATATCAAATACCCCGCATCAATATTTTCACATGCCATACTATAGGGATTCCCTTCCTCCAACAGATCAGCGGTCTCTAATCTCGACAAATAAGGCTCAATACTACACAGTATTCTAGAAGTTTTATTCCAGCTGTTACCAGGTTGTGGAAAGATCTTCCTAATCGGGTAGTTGAATCAGTAGAACTTCAAAAGTTCAAAGTTGGAGCAAATGTTTTTATGTTGACCAGGCTGACATGAGTCTTTTTATAGTTTATATATGACATATCTGTTTTTAAGTTGTTACTGTTTTAGAATGATCTATAGTTAACTTGTTCTCATCATTTATTTATATCCTTATTACCTTTCCTCACTGGACTATTTTTCCCTATTGGAGCCCTTGGGCTAATAGCATCTTGCTTTTCCAACTAGGGTTGTAGCTTGGCTAGTAATAATAATAATAATAATAATAATAATAATAATAATACAATACCATGGAACATATATGGGATTGAACGGGATAACCCTCAATTGAATATTTCATCAAGGGACATAATGGACTGCAAGAAATATTACTTTGATATCCTCATCCTGGACTCGGATCTGTTACAACTTTCTATGAATGGTGGTTAGCAGGATACCTACGAGGAGAAATGTCATTCTTTTGGCGCAAACAATAGCAGCTGAGTACTAGATAAAATTACTGTTTAAAATGGACTTACATAACTTGCATAAGCTTGAAATTTTTAATAACTTTTAATATTCACAGATGATTACGAATCATTATGCATGACTTTGCGGATGACCATAATCGTTTGATTAGGAAATTGAAAGCAAAATCATCAAAACAAGTTCATTACAAATCACAAATTTTTCATTACCCCATCTTGATATATATATATATATATATATATATATATATATATATATATATATATATATATATATATATGTATATATATATATATATATATATATATATATATATATATACTGCATTTATACATTTAAATATATACACGTAAATTCATATATATTTAGACAATATTTGTACAAATACGCACACATATTTCATTACATTACTTCACTTCTTTTACATTTACGCAATGGCATAAGAAGATTGGAAATCAACTTCTACCAACAATAGTCATAAACGTTTGATAACAATTGAAATCCCACAATGTGTCCAAATATTAACAAAGATTGTTTGTTTCTTATGAAACAGGAACTATTACGTACTTGTAAGTCAAACATGAGAGGTTCAACACTATAACAACCTTTTTTGGCAGCTATGATCTCAAGAAACTAATGGGAAATTTTTTACCGAAAAATGTAAACAGTTTCAAATATAAAACTTTGCGGTGATAAAACAATAGCTCTCATAACACTAAGACGTGAAGATTCAATCAAAGATATAATTTCTATTTTCGAGTAATACTTGTAAAAAAATAAAATGATGCACTTAGAAAGTCTTGCTTCTATCATTATGGGGAAAGATTCAGAGTAGTAATTAAGGGCTGATATAATTTTTAAGAAATCCAAAATTTGGTTAACAAAAAAAAAAAAAAAAAAAAAAAAAAAAAAAAAAAAAAAAAACCATACGTTAATCTTGTCACCAAACTTTCGAAAAGGTACTGATTGCAGTAAACACTATGCGGAATTTATTCAGGATACATTTGACCTTTTAGGGTTGTGGCAGGACCCACTTAGAAGGTTTGTGGTAGCCTATTGGAAACGTCCCTGTCTGGCGATCTGTTAGACTGGGGTTCGAGATCCTTCTCAAGCTAGATAATTTCTTGTAGTGTTTGCAACACCACCATCCTTGTGAGCTGTGTGTGGAGAGTCTGGGGGTAGCCTATAGGTCTCCCTGCTGAGTTATCAGACGCCATTGCCTGCCCCTCATTTGCATATAATGTCGGTATCTAGGCCCTGGGCCATTGTCCTGCTAGGGCACTGTCACTATGCCTTACCCTTGCCATTCATGTGCGACCTTTAAACCTTTGAACATGGAATTTACATAGGCCTTAAGTTGACATCGAACTACTTAAAAACACATATGTGCAGTATCAGGGGGATTGTAAAACAGCAGAACTTGTCACATGTAAACCAATTCTCGTTCTGTTCTGGGTGACTACTCAAGAACAATTTTACACTTATAAAAACTGTGAGATGCCACGGTTGTCCATAATGATAATGCATAGCATATCAGAAACTCCACGCGTGATGTGGTCATAATGTTCCCATAAGCAAAACAGATACCAAGACCGATCATCATGAAATAGACAAAATAGGACATACCGGTAAGTGAAACCAGGGACACATTAAAAATTTTGTTCGTAATTATAACTATTAAAAGAAATTTTCCTTCATTAAAGAAACCCTTATTTTCATTAGTCACATCCATATAGTGTAAACAAGTATTACGTAAGCTTCTTTATTGTTATTTTTGTCCATTATTTCTTCTTTATTATTAGTTGTAGTATTATTATTATTAGTATCATTATTGATTTTGTTGTTGTTGTTGTATCTATAAAGATTTAAATATAAACTTCCTTACTGGTTACATCCTTGTGCATACAATTATTGTTATTACGATTTTAAGATCATTTTTAATATAAAATCTTTATTATTATCATTATATTGTACATATCGAAACTACTACTTTCCACCACCTGCATTTTCTCTGAATTTCAAGGAACCCATATTTTCGAACACCGAATAGCTAAGGCTTACCTCAAAAAAGGTTAGATTACAAAATTGTAACCACTCTTAAAATATCATTTTCATTCTCTCACGCTCTCTATACTCCTTTACCAAAATATTTTATTTTTCAGCATTGAAATAGTAGTAGTATACGATTCCGAGTAACAATTACTACCTCGAATATTTGACCAAAGGGCTGCAAATTACCTCAACAATATTCAATTGATGAATTAAAATTCACGATTGTGTCTACATTAATCGTGCATAAAATACACGTACGTATGCATGCATACAAATGCACATACATATATATGATTTCCACACACACACACACATATATATATATATATATACATATATATATATATATATATATGTATATAACATAAATATACATATATATATATGTATACATATAATATAAATATATATATATATATATATATATATACATACATACATACATATATATATAAATATACATACATACATACATACACACATATTTATACACTATAAATAGACATACATACATACATATATAAACACATATATACACACATATATATATATATATATATACACTGTAAATATAATGTCTCCAGGGGGATATCAATAACAAAAGATAGATCAGGAATCATTACAATTCCACTAACCCGATAGGAAAAGAAAAAAATGCTCATCGGATCAGTGGTCAGCAACTGGTTTGGCTGCGGGAAGCCCTAATATTTGGTTTAGGACTACTTGAAAGAGGAACAGCCCCTGATGGATAAAAGCGGAGAGAGAGAGAGAGAGAGAGAGAGAGAGAGAGAGAGAGAGAGAAAGACCCTCGGACACCGGACAGGATTCCCAGTAGACGAAAAAGGTCTGCAATATCAAATATCACTTAAGGCCTAAATCGAACGTTGACAGTAATAAATGATGACGCTACAAAAGAATTCTTCTGGAGATAAGATATCTTAGCCATATGCCCTGTAGCTCTAATAAAAAAAATATATACACATGCATAGCATTAATACTTGAAATCTTCATGAATATAAGTGAATATAAAAATTGTCATAAAGGTTTTACCTTCACAACCTTTTTACGAAAATTACTTTTAAACTTCCGAAGAAAAACACAGACGTACTATGTTCCATTTTTTGGTCCCTTCTTCCCCCATCATAATGGTACTATTTCTCATACAGCATTCTTTATAGTATCAGCTCATTGTCATATTGATCGATTCCTTAATAATCATACGCATTACTTTCCAACAATAACAGTAGACAAAACACACGGAAAAGTGGAAAAGAAAACATTTCCAATACTAAATGAAAACAAAAACTCCTTGAAGAATGTTTAATCTTTAATGAAATACTACCAGGCATAAGTTCGTTTGAAACAAATATTAAAGCAAACTTTAAAATATCGTATCATTCCATTGGACCTCTTTTAGATAATTTGATGCACACACCTATGAAATTACAAGGACCAATTTATATGATAATGAAACATTAGATAAAATTTCAATTTTCCTTTTTTTAAAGTATACTTCTCTATCGGTTGAACAAATACGCTATAAATGCTAACCTGCTAAAATGTATACATGCGAAATTATATACAATATCTAATTTCATAGAGAGAGAGAGAGAGAGGAGAGAGAGAGAGAGAGAGAGAGAGAGTTATAAGGATTTTTGATGTCTAAAAGACTCTAGTCCATCGGCGGAGACTCCACTTGCTCTCTGGTAGAGGGATTTAGTTTAAGCATTTAGAGAGTTCTTATGATCTTGTCTAACTTATTCTTGAACTCGTTTAACGTGTTACAGTTTACTACATCCGCTGGAGAGAGAGAGAGAGAGAGAGAGAGAGAGAGAGAGAGAGAGAGAGAGAGTTATAAGGATTTTTGATGTCTAAAAGACTCTAGTCCATCGGCGGAGACTCCACTTGCTCTCTGGTAGAGGGATCTAGTTTAAGCATTTAGAGAGTTCTTATGATCTTGTCTAACTTATTCTTGAACTCGTTTAACGTGTTACAGTTTACTACATCCGCTGGAGAGAGAGAGAGAGAGAGAGAGAGAGAGAGAGAGAGAGAGAGAGAGAGAGAGAGAGAGTTATAAGGATTTTTGATATCTAAAAGACTCTAGTCCATCGGCGGAGACTCCACTTGCGCTCTGGTAGAGGGATTTAGTTTAAGCATTTAGAGAGTTCTTATAATCTTGTCTAACTTATTCTTGAACTCGTTTAACGTGTTACAGTTTACTACATCCGCTGGAGAGAGAGAGAGAGAGAGAGAGAGAGAGAGAGAGAGAGAGAGAGAGAGAGAGAGAGTTATAAGGATTTTTAATGTCTAAAAGACTCTAGTCCATCGGCGGAGACTCCACTTGCTCTCTGGTAGAGGGATCTAGTTTAAGCATTTAGAGAGTTCTTATGATCTTGTCTAACTTATTCTTGAACTCGTTCAACGTGTTACAGTTTACTACATCCGCTGGAGAGAGAGAGAGAGAGAGAGAGAGAGAGAGAGAGAGAGAGAGAGAGAGAGAGAGAGAGAGAGAGAGTTATAAGGATTTTTGATGTCTAAAAGACTAGTCCATCGGCGGAGACTCCACTTGCTCTCTGGTAGAGGGATTTAGTTTAAGCATTGGAGGAGAGGATGTATAGTATATCTGTGTTACTATGTGGAGTTTCAAGTTTTTTATTGTAAACTTATTTTGAGAAATGTGTAATGCATAGATAAGTAAAACTGACAGTGCACTAATTTTGTTAACTTCTAAGGAAAATTTTGAATTTGTGTTTATCATAAAACTCTCTCTCTCTCTCTCTCTCTCTCTCTCTCTCTCTCTCTCTCTCTCTCTCTCTCTCTCTCTCTCTCTCACACACACACACACATATTGAAACTGTGTCTCTCGTTATAAATATTCGAACTTGTATAACGTAATGAAAAGTGTTCAGCAGAGGCGCTAAATTAAACTTTACCATAATAGCTGGGATCACTGAGGTCCTGCCTTTTTTGTTCATTGACTTATAAAATTTAATATGGAATTCCATAGGATGCTAACTGGAACCTTAATTGATTTTAATGATGGCATAACCTTTAGCTTTGAAAACAACGTAGTCTAATATGTAGATGAGATAACTCTTGCATCAGTTGACATTCGTTTCTTTTATTGAAATGGTGGAACTTCAAAAGTTCAATCTTTTTTGTAAAATCTTTTCTGTTGAACGGGATAACGTAAGTCTTGTTTTATAGTTGATACATGACTAAATTATTTTAATGTTATTGTTCTTAAGATATTTCATAATTGTTTTATTTATTACTTATATTTAGTTTGCTATTCCTTTATTTCCTTTTCTCACTGGGCTATTTTCCTCTGGAGCCCTTGGTCTTTTAGCATTCGGCTTTTTCAAACAGGGTTGCTGCTACTACTACTACTACTACTACTACTACTACTACTACTAATAATAATAATAATAATAATAATAATAATAATGAGGATGATAATGATAATAATAATAATAATAATAATGGATATGATGATAATCAATAATGATAATAATTAATAATGATGATGATGATGATGATAAGTAATGCCGTAATATAACTGCTACTGTAATTACTGAATGATAACTAGAATTATTTCCGATTGTAGATGAAAATTTTATTTTGTTCTACAATTCTTGTGCACAGTCCAAGATCTAGACACAGGCTTCAGATACTCGGTACCGTGATATTATTGCAGTTGATAACAGGCATTAAGATTGAAGAGGGAGAGAGTGAGTTTTGTGCCTTGGCGCTGTAATTATTTTGCAGGTACGGTCTGTTTGGTCTAAGCTAGTTTTTTTGTGTTTCTTTAACTATGTCATCAGTACATGTCGGCTGAAAAGAAACTCGTAAACTATTATTCCAACTTTGGAATCGTACAAACAATGTGATTACTTTCATCTTAGACGGTAATTATAGTCCTTCGAATCAGTTTTCTTAGATTTAGATTTTGTTTATTGCCGTTTACATAGTGGAATTTTACTATAGAAATAAAAGTAGATAAATGTATTAATAATTTCCAAAAGTAATTTGAGAGCACGGACTATTATTTACCTCCTATGAAATTATCTATGCCGAGAAAATAGCTGATGAAAGATTCAAGTTTGGTTTCTCAGTATTTCTTGAAACGCCACTGTTTTGTTGTATGATAATGAATGTAGAAATGCAATCTTGATGAAAATGAAAGAATCAGAAGTAATAAAGCGTCTTAAAAATCGTGAAGCATTTAGTTTTAGTAAGATTTTGAGGTAAATACGAACAATTTCAGGTCTGTATCTAGCATATATTCTTCTTGACGTTTAGGTTGCACTGCAATTAATTGCATACTGCTAAGCGTATATTAAAGTTGTTACATTGCATACTGTCCTAATTTTTGCTCTGTTCTATATCCAGAGGATTTTGTGCTTTTGATGCTTCAATTCAGACACTTTATGAAGACGTATGCACAGTCTGGGTGCTGACCTGAATTATGCACAGTATTTCGATCGAACTTGGCACTGTTCAGCTACCTTGGTACACTCTCGCTGAAATATGAAAGGCGCTTTTAGATGCCCGTCTCAAACTGCAATCAATGCTCTGGTTATTCTTGTACGAGTTCCAACAAACATAATTTTCCATTAATCATTTTTACTTTGAATCTGTTTATGCTTAGATAAGCGGATGAGATACCAAGATTATTATTATTATTATTATTATTATTATTATTATTACAAGCTAAGCTATAACCCTAGTAGGAAAAGTAAGATGCTATAAGGCCAAGGGCTCCAACAGGGAAAAATAGCCCAGTGAGGAAAGGAAACATTGAAATAAATAAACAAACTACTAGAGAAGTAATAAACAATCACAATAAAATATCGTAAGAAACATAATGGAATATTTCACTTGACTTGCTAACGAAATACACTTGAAAATATATTTGAAATACTAATATGGTCGACACATTAAAACCTAAGTAGCTGTCGGTAAAGGTTATCAAACCTCTCAGTAGAGGACAAAGCCATACACAAATCAACCACTTCTTAATAAAAGACTGTTGCTGACTGAGGGGCTCTTGGAGGGATTAGGAATGGACTGGCGGTGGGGGAGGGGGGGGTGAAGGGGGGGGGGGTTGTATCCTTGGGTATAAGTAGAATAAGCGAATGCGTTATCCAGTTATCAAGAAGTGGTGAATGAAGAAAAAATATTTGAATAGGAAATGGGCTGTGGGCAGGATTATAAATGTAATTGGGTGGATTTTCCCAGTTGAAGAGTTTTAAAGATTTTCCCTGACGATTAAGGTTCCCCTTGGAGGAAAGATAGGCAATCTTTCCTCTCTCTCTCTCTCTCTCTCTCTCTCTCTCTCTCTCTCCAGCGGATGTAGTAAACTGTAACACGTTAAACGAGTTCAAGAATAAGTTAGACAAGATCATAAGACCTCTCCAAATGCTTAAACTAAATCCCTCTACCAGAGAGCAAGTGGAGTCTCCGCCGATGGACTAGAGTCTTTTAGACATCAACAATCCTTATAACTCTCTCTCTCTCTCTCTCTCTCTCTCTCTCTCTCTCTCTCCAGCGGATGTAGTAAACTGTAACACGTTAAACGAGTTCAAGAATAAGTTAGACAAGATCATAAGAACTCTCTAAATGCTTAAACTAAATCCCTCTACCAGAGAGCAAGTGGAGTCTCCGCCGATGGACTAGAGTCTTTTAGACATCAAAAATCCTTATAACTCTCTCTCTCTCTCTCTCTCTCTCTCTCTCTCTCTCTCTCGCGGATGTAGTAAACTGTAACACGTTAAACGAGTTCAAGAATAAGTTAGACAAGATCATAAGAACTCTCTAAATGCTTAAACTAAATCCCTCTACCAGAGAGCAAGTGGAGTCTCCGCCGATGGACTAGAGTCTTTTAGACATCAAAAATCCTTATAACTCTCTCTCTCTCTCTCGTCTCTCTCTCTCTCTCTCTCTCTCTCCAGCGGATGTAGTAAACTGTAACACGTTAAACGAGTTCAAGAATAAGTTAGACAAGATCATAAGAACTCTCTAAATGCTTAAACTAAATCCCTCTACCAGAGAGCAAGTGGAGTCTCCGCCGATGGACTAGAGTCTTTTAGACATCAAAAATCCTTATAACTCTCTCTCTCTCTCTCTCTCTCTCTCTCTCTCTCTCTCTCTCTCTCTCTCCAGCGGATGTAGTAAACTGTAACACGTTAAACGAGTTCAAGAATAAGTTAGACAAGATCATAAGAACTCTCTAAATGCTTAAACTAAATCCCTCTACCAGAGAGCAAGTGGAGTCTCCGCCGATGGACTAGTCTTTTAGACATCAAAAATCCTTATAACTCTCTCTCTCTCTCTCTCTCTCTCTCTCTCTCTCTCTCTCTCTCTCTCTCTCTCTCTCTCTCTCCAGCGGATGTAGTAAACTGTAACACGTTAAACGAGTTCAAGAATAAGTTAGACAAGATCATAAGAACTCTCTAAATAAAATCCACTTAATATCGTTCAAAAATGTTTTAGGGTAACTCTTAAATAAAATCAATTATAATCTGGGAATACGCAAGAGTAAACTGCAAAGTTATAATGAAAGCAATATTCATGTAGCTGGCCATCTAATCGAATGAGATGGAAGAGGGAAGCAAGGTGAAACAAGATCATGGAAGGAAACGCTGTATTGCTGTATCCTGCTTCTTCCCCTACGACGATGGCAGAAAGGGACAATACAGGTAAGAAGAGAGAAACCAAGAGAATGAAGGGAGGGAGGGAGAGTCGAAGGGTCTTCAGTAACGGATGGATGCGAAGAAAAAGGGAGCACTAAACCAAGTCGAATTGAAGGTCTTCTAAGAACACAGAATAAAGACCAGCCAACCAGACACTGCCTCTGCTGTGAATAGGCCTTTCAAGGGTACGTGGGGCATTAGGCCTACTCCCAACGATCTAATAAGGGTATTCCTTGAATTGGACTTGAAGACAGACGAATGGGAGCGTAAAGTCATAAAAGAACGCAGTAGCTGCCGTCATTAGATTTTCATCCTTTGGAGTCACAAAGAATCAAAGAAGCAGAGATAACGGAAAACTGTATTGTGTATATTTCACGACCCCCCAAAAAACTACTTTCATCTTTTTCATTAAAAAATTTACATACATTTTTCAGATGTAGAGCATGCAAAGTTTGAAATAAAACATTTACCTTGACTTTGCATGCTACAGACTTTATAAATACATCAAAGTGTGTGTTTTTTTGTAACATGAATTCTCTTCGTACATTTACAGGTAATCTGTTGGAAACGTCCCTGACTTGCATTCTGTTGGTTGGGAGTCCGTGCACAGCTTAAGCCCGATAGCTGTCAGTAGTATCAGCAATTTAACTCGATCCATTATTAAGAATCTAACAATTAAACTTCAGCAGAAAAACACCCCAGTTGCGAGTTTGAAAATAAAGTTTGGGGGAAGTTGCTGCTAAAAGATAATAGCAATAAAAAAAGATTATAAAAATGAGATATACATACAACAAAGGCACATAAAAATAAGAAAAAAACAATATAATACAATTCTGATAAAAGAGAGCTAGGTTTAAGATGACAATCACCAAGCGGTGTAAGGAAACTAACTATTAGTTACATATTAAACATCAAATGAAACAACTTTCACACACAAGCATACATATAACTAAAAAGAAGGGATGTTCCCTTTGACTTTCGTCCAAGTTTGAAAAGCCATTGGCCTTTATTGATTTATGTCTTGGCTGTTTATC
>NC_090769.1:33835413-33840413 GCF_036898095.1 Palaemon carinicauda
CTGAAAAGATATCTTGTCCATCACCTTACATCCAATCTTATATATAAATACAGTGAACCCTCGTTTATCGCGGTAGATAGGTTCCAGACGCGGGCGCGATAGGTGAAAATCCGCGAAGTAGTGACATCATATTTACCTATTTATTTAACATGTATATTCGGACTTTTAAAACCTTCCCTTGTACGTAGTACTGTTAACAAACCACCCTTTAATGTACAGAACACTTAATGCATGTACTACAGCACCCTAAACTAAAACAGGCACAAATATTAAAGGCGATTTTATATCATGCGTTTCCTAAACACCTAAAAAGCACGATAAAAAATGGCAACCAATGTTTTGTTTACGTTCATCTCTGATCATAATGAAGAAACAAACTCATTTAGTGTACAGTACACATATATGTATAGGTTAGTTTTTGCATCGATTATATTGATTATACAGTACTGTACTGTATGTTGATTTGTTTATTACCAATGTTTTAGTTTACGTATTTTTCTTAGGACTTCCAAATGAAATGTTTTTCTTTATGACGCCGCCTGAAACGACGGCGTGTACGCTCAGTAAACAACCACGCTCAGAACAAACAAGGCATTTAACGCGCATGATGATAGTGATAAATAATGATACAGTACATACAGTATTTACAGTAAAAGCACTTACAAAATATGTTACCTTACAAATATAAATTATACAGTATTGTACGTAGCAAAGCAGGAAAACAATTTACGAAAGAGAGAGAGAGAGAGAGAGAGAGAGAGAGAGAGAGAGAGAGAGAGAGAGAGAGAGAGAGAGAGAGAGATTGTTTTACGTACGTAAATGTAAATTTTAAACAAAAAAAATATGATAGGTTACAACATGTAGACTTTTAAAACCTTCCCTTTAACTTAATGCATACAGTACGTACATTACTAAACTATAAAACAGGCAGTAAGAATATTAAAGTAAAAAATAAAGATTGTTACTGTACTCACCACGAAAGAAGTTGAAGAAAAACTTGAATGGTGATGGCGATGAATTTGCTGCACAGTAGAAATGATGATGATGAAGCTGATGATGTGTTCTACTGTGCAGCCAATGATAGTATTTTACGTCTCTTCAGACGGAGGTGTCTTTTCCTGGGACACCTCTTCAACTTCTTCCTGGGAAACTTCAATTTCTTCCGAAGGCGTACTAGCAGGAGGAACTGGCTCTTTTTTGCGAGGCTGGAAGAACATTGTGATCGGAAGTTGTTGCCGCTGCTTCTTTTTTCGATCCAAGAGCATTTTGTAGGGAGTCATCAACCTTGTTGCAGAATTGCATCGAGCGAACCATATCCTCGTCCCACTCTTGCAACATTTCTTTCAACTCCTTCGCGTGGTTGCAGGCCTTGGCAAGCCGTTCTAATGTTAAGCCCGTTTCTTCAACATTTTCTTGGGTCTCTTCCTGGGTATCACTCTCTTCCTCACTTGCCGATTTCGTCAGGTCTTCGAGGTCTGCGTCAGTTAGGGGCTGGGAATGGCAGTCCAACAACTCGTCGACGTCTTCAGTCGTCATGTCGCCAAACCCGTCACCTCCAATTATGGCAGCCAACTGCACAGATTTCCGTATTGCAGAGTGTTGGATTTCCGACGGAGTAAATCCCTTGTCGTCGTAAACAATATCGGGCCACAACTTCTTCCAGCTCGCATTCACGGTTGCAGGTTTCATCTCTTGAAGTGCCTTCTGAATATTCTGCAGGCACGTGGCTATGGTGTACTGCCGCCAGTACGCCTTCAAGTTAAAATCTTCATCCTCGTCATCTTGGGCAGCATCCACACACGCAACGAGGTCCGCCAAGGTATTCTTCGTGTAGAGGGCCTTGAACGCCCTGATAACCCCCTGGTCCATCGGTTGAATTAATGACGTGGTGTTGGGTGGCAGGAACTCAACCTGAATGCCCTCATGCGACAGGTCAGTTGCGTGTCCACCAGCGTTATCCATAAGGAGAAGGATCTTGAATGGCAAGCCCTTCTCTAAGAGATATTTACTGACTTGCGGGATAAAACACTGGTGGAACCAGTTGGAGGTCAGCATCTTCGTAATCCATGCTTTTTGATTATGCATCCAGTACACGGGAAGGTGATTCTTATTTTCATTTTTCAAAGCGCGAGGATTTTTCGACTTATAAATAAGCCCCGGCTTTAACAAAAATCCAGCAGCATTGCCACACATCACGAGGGTAACGCGATCCTTGAATGCTTTAAAGCCAGAGGCTTTGGCTTCCTCTTTGAACAGGAAAGTTCGCGACGGCATTCTCTTCCAAAACAAGCCAGTCTCATCCATATTAAAGACTTGTTCCGGCTTGTATCCATCTTCGGCGATAATATTCTTGAACGTCTGGTTCACGTAAGTTTCAGCAGCGGCAGTGTCAGCGGAAGCAGACTCCCCATGCAGGGAAACGCTTTTCAGGGCGAAGCGTTTCTGAAACTTCGCGAACCATCCTTTGCTTGCGGAAAAACGTTTCTGAGGCTGGGAATCAGTGGATGTCCCTGGTTGAGGATCATCTGCATCATCATCATCTTCAGCATGGTTGCCGTCGTCGTCTTTAGGTTCCTTTACAGCAAAATTCTCAAAAAAACTCAAAGCCTTTGTTTGGATGGTGTTCGTATCCAACGCTATGTTCTTCTTCTGGCAGTCGGCAATCCACACAGCTAAAGCACCTTCCATGCGTACGATCGTTTTATTACGCGTTGTAACGACTCGCTTCGCTGATCTGCTAAAGGTGATTGCAGCCGTCTTTCTAATGTTCGCCTCGTCCTTTTTGATATAGCGAACGGTGGATTCGTTGATGCCAAAATGGCGGCCGGCGGCCGCGTAACTTCTACCATCTTTTAACATGTCGAGAAGCGTAACCTTCTCAGCTATCGTCATCATCCTTCGGTGGCGTTTAGGCTCACTACCAGCCTTAAGAGAAGCAGAACGCTTGGGAGCCATTACAGTAGGATTTACGTACAGTACTGTAACAAAAAGTTCAACTTAAAAAGATCGCACACAGCACAGATTAAACTTCACAAACTTAAGAACGTCTACTCAGCGATACGCGGTAACAGAGAGTGAACGATCCAGCCCCGCGAGAACTTTGATGCTGCGGGTAGGAGATGCGGGCAAAACACCAATCACAGGCTAGATAACAAAACTTGAGTTCTGATTCGTCATCTATCAGCGCTTGAACCAATCACAACCCGTCTTACAGTACTATGATGCGTTGGTTACCTACTCATAGAAGATGCCCCGCGCATACTGAACGTACGTAGATTAAGTACAATACCGTAATAATAATAAATAATGATAATAATACTGTACAGTAATAATAATAATAATAATGATAATAATAATAACAATAATAATTTTATTAACAACAACAACAATAATAATAATAATAACAATAATAATAATACAGCTTTACGTACGCTATTTTACGCCTCTCTCTCTCTCTCTCTCTCTCTCTCTCTCTCTCTCTCGTACGCTTATTCGAAATGTGATTTTTGCAACAAAGAATATTATTGGATGCAGTACTGTACTACGTACGTATACATACAAAAGATTCATGGAAAAGAAGCACATCCATTACAGTACACACCATTCTAATATGGTATGACTGCATCTGATTTGCGTTTCATGTTCGATTTAATTTTACTACGTACTGTATACAGTACTGAATTATCGTATGATCACATTCTCTTTTCGTGTTTTATTTCTTTCTGTGCTGAATTATATATCATATGTAATGCAATGAACAATCAGTAAGAGCAGATATTACTAATTACAGTATTAATGGAATTACAGGTAACAAAATATCGTATTTGGGGGTCTTCAGATTTCGCGGTATTTTCGAATTTTCCGGAAAATCTGCGATATGTATATATATATGGGTTATGGAAAAACCCCGCGAAGTGGTGAATCCGCGATTGTCGAACCGCGAAGTAGCGAGGGTTCACTGTATATATATATATATATATATATATATATATATATATATATATATATATATATATATATACACATATATATACATAAACACACAAACATACATATATGTGTCTGTGTGTATGTATGTATAGCAGCCATTACATCAAGATGCACTTGTGGCCTCTATCATCCGAAGACAACATTTAATCTTCAAGGTATGAATGTATGTATGTATGTATATTCTAGACCAGACTCAAAGATGAGTATGAAATAAAAGTGCAATAAGTAGGGTAGGCCTTAATTACGAAAAAATTTAAAAGACAAGTCTAAAAACATCCTAAATAAAAAAAAGACAGTAATACGAAGCAGATTTCAAAGCTTGGCAGTAGAGGGAGGGGAAATAGACGTTAAGCGTGACATCACCATTACTCAGAGATGACTACGTCAACAAGGCAATTGAAGTCTCGTTACCTTGACCGGAGAGCAGCATGAGCTCATCCTAGTTTTCTCCAGACGTTTCAAGCTGCAATTATTCGCTCTTCAGTAAAGTCTGTCGTGTGTCTGTGACACAAACCAACTCATATCTGAAGGACATACATCTTGAGCCAGAAGGGTTTAATCGCTTCGAAAGTTAATATAGCTATTTAACTAACACAAGATTGACGAGGATTTAATATTGGGATAAAAATTCTAAGCCTGTTTAAAGAATAAAATTTTATGACATTTAATATCTTCAGTCCTTCCAAAAACTTAGTTACGAAGAAATCTGTAAGTCAATAGGTCAATGAATTATTTTTTTTCCCGAGCAAATAATTATTGACTCCTGATTAATCGAAAAATAACAGGTAAATAACTATAATGTTCAAATGAGCTGAGATGAAGACCTTTGCAATTTCGTTGAAACCAGTCAAATGGCCAGGCTATATCACATAAGAATATAGACTATCGGCTTATAAACGCATACTACCAACTAAAATGTTACCGATTGAAAACAATAACTAAAATACCTGTTACATCCTTAAAATAAAAAAAAGTAAGACAATCTATAGTTCTCTTTAGACCTTAGGATA
>NC_090769.1:33850413-33855413 GCF_036898095.1 Palaemon carinicauda
TGCAATTAATTTTCGTGCTCTGTCTTGATCGATATACCATGCACGGCGGTTACCATGTGTACTAAAAATATCCTATAAAACTTCTGTGACAGTGGAAGTGACAAGTTCAATTTGTAAAATCCATAAAAATTAATATTATATACGAATTAGTATTACCTGTTTTATACAGGATCTTACCTCTTAGCGAAACTGCTTATATGGCTTTTATTTTTCACATCAGAGATACGTACCTGCAAAAAAAAAAAAAAAAGTATTTATAATAGACTTCAATGTCGCCTTAAAATCATCAGTATAAAAAAGAAAACCTCTTAAATAAAAATCTATATAACTGTATAATCTTGTAAATCCTGTAAAATGGCTTTGAAATAAATATTTAGTTTGTAATACCAAACAACTATATGTTAAGGAATCTCCATAACAACTATTTTACAAGTGAGATTCAAAATCAAGATAAAGAGTAAGGCCAAGATCCCACACCATCGCGGTAATCTGAAACTGGACAGGTGACACCCTGGGAAGGCAAAAGGAATTAGCATTAGCCTCAGACCTTCCAAATTTTCCTAAAGTTCTAAAGGAGGCATTGCAGAGAGAGAGAGAGAGAGAGAGAGAGAGAGAGAGAGAGAGAGAGAGAGAGAGAGAGAGAGAGAGAGAGAGAGAGTCAAAGTCAAAGACCTTTATTCCATTATAAAATGGTTATTCTGGTACATAACAATATAAATTATTTACATAAAATTCACAGAGAGAGAGAGAGAGAGAGAGAGAGAGAGAGAGAGAGAGAGAGAGAGAGAGAGAGAGAGAGAGAGAGATCTTACTAAAAGTTTTTATATCACAAGACAAAAAGATGAATCAGATTTGCAAAGGATAAAGATGAAAGAACACATGGAAACGAGATTTGAAATACAATAAACCGAATGAGCTTTTGCCAACCCCCCCCTAAAAAAAATAAAGATATTGTGCTGAGAAGGGAATCACTATAATTATAAGAAGCACAATAAGTATATTTTAACGCAGAGTGCTTATCAACTTATGGAATTCGTTATATACGCCCTGAATATATTGTAACTCGTTAAAATGGTGAAGAAACATTCACCAATTTTCCCAGGGAAGACAATCTATTCTTACACTGAAATTTACAAATAACCCAACAATTACCAATTACAGCGAGTAATATTAGACATATAAATAATATATGGTCAAGATAATAAGAGGTGGCATTAAACGCCGTGAAATGAAACCACGAACATACAAATATGTGTAAAAAAAAAAAAAAAAAAAAAAAAAAAAAAACATGAAAAGGTAAACACCCCCCTCTGGCCACCTCGGGTAATTCAAGCTGAAGGCAGCGATCAGCGATACCTGGGATCCCACTTTTCCCCCAAAGTAATTATGACCTACCGCGAATCTCCCGCTGATTTGAAAAAGGTGTCTTCAGTGAAGAAAACAAGGTGGGACAGACCCCAGTCACCATTAACCAATGCCTTATCTTTTCAAAACAAAATGAACTTTGTCAGTTACTGCCCATTCTTTTATCAGATAACTTCGATTCCTAATTAAATCTTGACCTCCAAACAGGAGGTAAGACATTATGGGTAAAATAAATAATAGAGGAATTGCAATTTGTGATAGAAGCAATGTCGGTGATGTCAAGAATACAGGCGAAAAGATATAACCTATAGCTGTAAATAAGAAACCTATGCATGAGATCGCAGTGCTATAAATTTCTAAAAATAAGAAAAAAAAAATATTCAAAGATAAAATCATTTGAAAAGACACACGAGGAGGTACCTTCGACAATATATTTATATTTATTTCAACCTACAATTTCTTCAACTCTCAAACATGCTCATGGAAATTTTTCAATTATAATGATTAGATTGAAAAAATAAGACCGCAGTCATTATCACATTAGAAAGATTAATAAAAGTTCGTAAAAAAATAAAATGGACAATAATCCCACAAAAAAATTTAATAGTCCTAATCCGATTTAAAAAGATAAGGATCAAATTAATGCTTAATTCTTTTCTTCTTTTTCTTCTTTGTCTACATCTTTTCCCACTTCTATGTGAAGAAGAAGAAAAAAATTAAGCATTAATTTGATCCTTATCTTTTCAAATGGGATTAGGACTGTTAGGGATCAAATTAACACTTAATTCTTTTCTTCTGCTCGTTCCTAATACAAGTAAGATCGATATTTGTGAAAATCTTAGAAAAATTAAAGGGGGAAAACATAAGTGAATAAAAACCGAGAGACATGAACAAATGCTACAAACGAGAGCAGAAAAGAATGAAGATGTGTGCCATGATGACGAGACGTTAAGATAGTATATTCATAATTTTTATAACACAGTTGAATAACCTAAAACAGCTTTACTTTTCAAAGACGTAGAGGCACATACACAAAATAAAAAGCCAATTAATATGATGTTTAAATACCATTAATATCAACTTAAACTAATTATAAAATTTGAAAAACTTCTAATGACAAAATCTATAATGAATTTGTAGGCAATACTTTATCAATGTCACTCAACTCTCACTGCCTTGCTTCAGCTTTCCATTGACCGCGCTTATCAAACGAAATGGGAACTGGGACATAAAGACCTTTGCTCACCAAAGACAACAAAATAAAACATGATACCGAGGATAAGGAGGAGGAAGACTTCAAGGACCAAAGATAAGGTTCCCCTAAAGGGTAAAGCCTCCAGAACCGTTAGGTGATGAGTATCTTCTTGGAACTCTCGACATTTAACGATAAAACACTGATCAGCTTAGGCGATAGGTTTTGTGGAAGAGCTCTTAGGATCACCGGGTGAGCTGACCAACACAGTTTACTGTACTTTGTTAAGGGAACAGCATTTACTTGGGAAAAAAAAAAAACACGAATTGCTGGAATTGTTTAACTATCAAATAAAAACGTCGGCGTGTATATTCCTGTATACAGTTCATGGGGTAAAACAAAATAAGATAAATAACTTATTTCATAATGAATATACATCTAATCAATATAATGTTAGATAACTGAGAGTCTTCCAGATATCTTAAATTGTTTAATATTGCTGAATGATGTACGGAAGGATATAGATTCTGTATATTAAAAATACTCAAGTTTTCTTATTAATTCCTTACTTGTAATTTGTGTATATCTACGTATTAAATTAAGTGTGAAAATATTGAATATATAAATATAAGAAAATTAATGCAGCTATAAGAGATCAAAGAGGTATTTTAAGCCTTAAAAATGTCCAATCCCTACGACTTGATTAAAGAACTCTGTGGCAAACACCTGTTAGAAAGACGTTTGATCTGCTTATCGTTAATAGATAAAAGGTTTTCATTTTTTTCCTCAAATTGATGCTCCATTAATACCATCCAAAGCCAAAATGAGCAACTTACAAGTGGAACAAATCTTCCCAGATAAGACTGGATAACATTAAACAGACAAGAGCCAGAGTTGGCAAGGGCTGGGGGGAAAACTACATATGGGGAGGACCATGACCCACCAGTGAGTGTTCATGTGGCCATCCAATGCAAACCATTGAGCATAGCCTTACTTTTAGGGGTTTATTTCTCGCCCTCCATCAGACAGAGTCTGTTCAGGCGGGCCTTGGTGTGTGAAAATAATTTCTTTCCAGTTAATATTTTGCTCTGTATCTTTTCAGTTATTCGCTAGCATTTGTATTCAGGCTTAATAGTTTTCAGATCACTATCATAACACTTTCCAAAGAGATAAGTCTTCAGGTTTTTCTTGAAAGCTTGGACCCGTCTGTACAGATCAAGACCTACTGGACGCTAATGAATCTGCCAAACAATTTATTCAGTACTAGCAAAAATAAGATGATAAATAGAAAAAAACCTATAACCCCAAAACTAATCTTTGAAAACTATTTGTTCAACACACGCATTCTTTTAAAAGCTCAGTGCCACGTTGCATTCGTTCGATGTAGATTGCCTGCAACTATGCAGCCCGTAATAAGTTGCAACCGATCTCCTCTCTGGAGGGCTATCGAAGACGTAAGTCTAGCAAGCTTCTCAGCTACACAGTACTGATAAAATCTGGAAACCACAAGTGTGTCTGGAATAGTGATTAAGAGGAAGGGGGTTTCATGAAGCGAAATATCAGCCATAAAGATTCTCGTTAAGAGAATTTAATCGTACTGATAAACAGTCTCGCATTTTATGTTGAAGAATACAATTACTGATGCAAATGGCCTGGCAACACCATGGATGGACCACACAATCAGTTACTAATAGAACACCGTGGAATATGGAAGATCTTTATTCTGTATTGCAAAATAAGTTTCATACACACATATAAAGTACATATGTGCGTATATATAGACACACGTACGTGTAGTCATTATCTATCATTACGCTATCTAATTGCGATGAAACTCGTCTTGCATTCACAACGTATTGCGCAATTAAGAAAGACATATATGGAAGTAATGATCATCCCTACAAAAAAAAAAAAAAAAAAAAAAGTACTTTTACCAGATGGCTTTAAATGCTCAGATTAGCAGAAAATTGAAGAGATAAAAAATACGATAAAATCTGGATAGCTAACGGACCTATCTACCATTTTTTAGAACATTATAATGCTATCTTGTTGCAATCTTTTCAAGCCTCTATTTTGTGGTTACAATCAAATTGCAGTACTTACCATCTTACATGGTATTTATATGGGACAACAAGAAGGATAAAACTCCTTTATAATAATGATCTCTCCAGTAAGGTTAGGGTCTTTGGTGGGATCCCATACCGCCACTAACATCATCTCATTAAGGGAAGATATTAAAAAGGTCTTGGGTCAGTAATGGTACTATACAAATTAATTATCTTATGCGTTATCAACCAACTCCTTCTTTAGCAATAAGTACTAATAAAGACCTCTAGAATATTCAATGCAACATGCACAACTTTACCCGGTTTGACTTGTCAATAGATACTTGATTTAAATACCGAATTGTTAAAAAAAATGATTTACGAGCTGTGAAGCGTTT
>NC_090769.1:33860413-33865413 GCF_036898095.1 Palaemon carinicauda
GACAAATTCACATCTAAATAAAGCTTTCGCCAGGTGTAATATGACTCGCCCTATCACGGCCATCGCACAATAAAGAATATCGCAACTGAATCTCTACGCCTACAAAAAAAAAAATCAAAAGTTTACTACTTCCGTATTGAAAGAAAATATATGAAGCACCAACCTTTGCTGTTTCTTTAATATTACTATATCAAATAACTCATCCCTAATAAAAAAAAACATGTTTAATATAATCATAATCTAAATTAAAATAAAAAAAATTTCTATCATACAAATATGAAAGTAAAAAAAATAGTTCGCAAAAAAAGTGGAAAACGAAAAAAAAAAACGTCTCGCTCTGAACCCAAGGAAGATGGAAGACCAATACATCTGTTGTTTTGATGGCTATAGACAAACATAGTCAGGAGGAACCCTTCCATACATTACTGTCCGACCAATCGCTCAACTCAACAGTGCCATCACTAAGGTCACACCTAATTATTAAAGCAGAAAAAGCCTTCAAATGATCACTTAAAAAAAATATACTACTTTGGGTTAAAACACGACATTCAAGAATAAAAACTGCCTTCATTTATCTGAGGTAAACACGAAATGTGAATTTTTTTTTTTAATCGTCGAGGGAAATATTCCCTTATTATCTTCACCCATTTTTACAGCATCTAAAGCTTATGAGTTTACCGATTCCAATAATTAAATGACTACGAACAGCATGAAGCTGATTTGACTCACAAGACAAGAAATGTCGTCCAATCATAGGAACGAAAAGAAACAAAAAAGCACGATGAAAGAAAAGATAGGAAGTCATCTTCAAGCTTCTTAAAATGAAGAAATAGCCTCGTCAAAGTCCTCGTTGATTTGGTGCTGATACAAAACCAACTACCCTATCCGATCACCTAAAAAAGACCAAGGTATTGTGACGGGCCGAGAGAAGGTTGTGGCTCAAAGACAGGTTGAAAGCAACCAAGTGGGTTTATTATTGAACACTCTCCATTATATACAAAAGCTCAAGGCAACAAGAAATTTCATATTCAAAATCTACACCGTTACCATTAAGAAAAGCAGACATGTTTATTCAGGTTCTTTTTAGTGCGAGGGAAGGGCGAAGATACAAGCACAAAATGAACTATGTACGATCGTGGGACACACGGTTGGTACAGTGTGCTCACACAATAGACAGTAAGAAAAAAATATTAGTAACAGAACATGAGAATAAAATATCTAATTATCTTAACTTTAATTCACATTAGACGCCCATGTACATAACTCTAGTTTATTTTCCGCCCACAAGAACCCATCATCGCACACCACTACCAAGTTTATTCACCAAAATAAACGAAAAAAACAAAAAGAAGAAGAAGAAAGGAGTGAAGAAGAGAGGAGGAGAGGGAGTGTCCTTCGGGACGTTCCTCAGTTATAACATCCATCTTACATCTTATCTCTGTGGTTTCCGGGTTGGTGTTTCCACAAGATAGGTCGCAGACAAATTTCCTTTTCACGGACGCATTTATCATAAGGATGTCTATATTCTTCGTCTTTCGGAATGATATTGATGTTGGAACAAATAACATACATGTTTTTATAGCACTTACTAATTTCTTTTAAAGAACATAGAGGAATGTAACCCATGGCGATAAGTATTCTAATACTTTTTTCTTTGACAGTTCATTATATCATAACGTTTCTGGCTCTTACCATTATATATACTACAGTGAAATTCAGCCTTTGTAAAATCGCTATGTTTTACGGAAAAAAAACTTTAGATTTGAATAAACACTGAACTGATGGCATTTAAAGGGATTTTTAAACAATGAACAGTCTTTAAAAATCGAGAAAAGTAAATGACACTAGTTGAAAGTATTATTTTTTAAACGAAAGTATACATTGGTTAGAAGAATCCCCTTAAAAATGTAGAAAAGGCCCACATTGGTTCATGAATATTCTTTTAAAAATCGTGAGGCCCGAATGGAATTTCAAAGAGGGAAGAGGGCGCGACCGTGGTCGAGACGTCAGGTTCATTAGTTCCTTCCGAAGGTGATCCCTCAACTTCTTTCGACGCCGTTCTTCATCCCCGACTTTGACACGTAGCATCTCATTTCGAGATTTCTCCCGTCACCAACTTTAAGAAAATCAGATAATCTTCAGTTATTACCGTTACGAAGCGGCAATTAAGTTATTAAGCAAAGAGCAGTTAAAATTCATTTCCAAAGGTGTTGAGATGAACTTCAAACGTTATCTTCGAGGTGGCACTCGATTACATAATGTAATAACCACTAAATAACTCAATATCCGATTAAAGAAACATAAAAAACTAATTATAACATTATAATAGGACACACACACACACACACACATATATATATATATATATATATATATATATGTGTGTGTGTGTGTGTGTGTATGTATGTATGTATGTATGTGAGAGTGTGTGTGTATGTGTGTGTTTGTGACCCCATTATAATTATATATATATATATATATATATATATATATATATATATATATATATAGTACATGTAATGTGTGTGTTTGTGACTCCATTATAATCTTGTTATTAGTTTTTCTATCACTTTTTAATAGGATATTGAGTTATTTAGTGGTCACGCGCATACACCCACACTCACACACATACGCACACACACACACACATATATATATATATATATATATATATATATATATATACATATATATATATTCATATATACATATATATGCGTATGTGTGTGGGTCTGTATACGTGTGTTTCGAATGTAGAATATGTGCGAGGGTGTATGTTAAAGTTCCGTTATCACTGAAATCAAACCACATCAAAAGTAGAAATGATTTAATCCTGGGCAAATTAGCATATCTCAGCAGCTGTCAGTTAGGCAAAGCGATCTCTTATAATCCCATGGGTGACTTAACTAGGTTAACATTTCAACCAATTTTTTTTTATCTTGCCTGCTGATCTGACAAAACGTGGTGCAACCACATTTTGAATTCTAATCTTCCCTTGAAAGGCTTTGAAGCCACTTTTATCTCCATTTATAACAAAATTGACGTTGTTAATAGTTTATATAGGACATATCTTTTTTGACGTTACTGTTTTTAGAATGATTTATTGTTAATTTATTCTCATTATTTATTCATTTCCTTATTTCCTTTCCTCACCGGGCTATTTTTTCCTATTGGAGCCCTTGGGCTTATAGCATCTTGCTTTTCCAACTTGGGTTGTAGCTTGGCTAGTAATAATAATAATAATAATAGGTTGTGCTTACCGATATAAAAAAAACTTTAGCCAGTAAAAGAAGTTTAGCTGAAGCGAGAGAGAGAGAGAGAGAGAGAGAGAGAGAGAGAGAGAGAGAGAGAGAGAGAGAGAGAGAGAGACTGGTTAAGGAGGGAAAAGAGAAACAGCGTACTAAAGAGGCTTGTTGCCAGATTCTACCTACTTGCCTCTTGGCCACCTGTACACAGTCTGTATGTCCGAGATGCCAAATCTGTACCATCCACCTTAATACATTTTCCACAAGTGCCGTGGGGAAATACGCGATACACGTGCCAAGACTAATCATTTTAAGTCTGCCACGCACAGTACTGTATCATACGTTACTTCACACAATGCTGAGATTTCACCCGGGGAATAGCACTCGGAAAGTCAAAGCATTCCCTGGTTCACGATACTTGCTAAATGAGGTCGTATTTTGTGTGTGTGTGTAAGAGAGAGAGAGAGAAAGAGAGAGAGAGAGAGAGAGAGAGAGAGAGAGAGAAAACGTCTTCCCAACTTCCCCCATTCCCTTTCATGAGAGCAATGATACCGGAGCAGCAGCTTCATTTATTATCCTTGTCTCCTTGATCTCTCAGCCTCCTGCACCCGAGGCGAAGTAAGATTTAAGGAATCATAATCATCTTCTCCCTTGTGCAGAACTCATTTCTACAGGAAGTGGTTAGAGATATGTCCGCAGGGAACCCCAGGTCCACAGGTTCAAAGGGGTAATTACACCACTTGATAATTGGGGTCTGTTTTCAGATACCAAGCTTTAGTTACTAGGCGCATCGCTTCATTGGGAGGAAAATTGCCAAACTCCAAAAACGTCGTATTTTTTAAAAAGGCGAAATGCATGTTACATTTTTTAATAAGAGCTAAAAAGTAACACAAGAAAAACAACAACAATAACGATACGAGTAAATTCAGACAGACTCTGAACGCTGAAAGACAAGTAACTATTAAAGAAAACTATAAAAAACTGAATTTGGATATAAAAACCTTAACAGAAACCGCCTGCCTATAGGCAGCATTAGCCAGGCTAAACATATCTTTTTAACATAAAGACACTTCCTATAACGGAGTCGGTCCAAAGAAAGCCATTGAAACAGTCAAGAGCCATAAATTTTATTCTTCAGAAATTCAAATATATCATAAATTCTTTTTTGTTGAAAATTTGACATAAGTCTCGTTTCATAGTTTATATTTGACTGATGTATTTTCACGTTTAGTTACTGATCATAAACATTTCATATTTATTATTCATTACTAATATATAGTTTATTTGCTATTCCCTTATTTCCTTCCCTCACTGGATTGCTTTCCCTGTTGGAGCCCTTGGGCTTGTAGTATTTTGATTTTCCAACCACGGTATTATCTTGGCTAATGATAATAATAATATTAATAATAATAATAATAATAATTCCTGAGTCATGGATGAACACGGACTGTAAAAGTTTCCACAACGCTGCTTCCTTCATATGCCTATACAAAAGACTCTTATGCATTGCATCGAACGGCCCTGCATACGCTTGCACAATTTACGCCAATCTTGCATGCACTCTTGCACTTCCTCGATATCAAGGACCTTCCTTACCAATAGGACTTTTAAGATATTTATCCAACTTTTAGGTCTCCTCTTTCCTTATGGCCCCTTTGAATTATAAACTTTTGACTGGCCTATTGTCCACAAAATAGTCGGATTCAATTTTTCACCTATGCAATTTTCTTTTTCTTTTTTAACCATTTATACGCA
>NC_090769.1:33867913-33887913 GCF_036898095.1 Palaemon carinicauda
ATAAATATCTTGTAAAGCAAAATCATTGAACGATCAAGAGCCAACAAGGATAACCCTGCGCAAAACTAACCACAAAAGAGACGATAAAAGAGAATAGAAGCCTTTTTGTTTATCGAATGAGATGTAAACACTCACAAATCTTGACAGACAAACTTAATAACGCTACATTGTTAAGGTGTGATAAAAAGCTTCAAAAAAATGTTCCAAATGACACGGTCCTTAGAAACAGAAATGATATCTGAAATCAAGAAAACCCTAGTTGAAATATCCTTCTTCTACATGGAAATTACCATAATTTCTTATTTGGAAAAAGAAAAAAATATCCTTCTTCTACATCGAAATTACCATAATTTCTTATTTGGGAAAAGAAAAAAATATCCTTCTTCTACATCGAAATTACCATAATTTCTTATTTAGGAAAAGAAAAAATATCCTTCTTCTACATCGAAATTACCATAATTTCTTATTTAGGAAAAGAAAAATATCCTTCTTATACATCGAAATTACCATAATTTCTTATTTGGGAAAAGAAAAAAATATCCTTCTTCTACATCGAAATTACCATAATTTCTTATTTGGGAAAAGAAAAAAATATCCTTCTTCTACATCGATATTACCATAATTTCTTATTTAGGAAAAGAAAAAATATCCTTCTTCTACATCGAAATTACCATAATTTCTTATTTAGGAAAAGAAAAATATCCTTCTTATACATCGAAATTACCATAATTTCTTATTTGGGAAAAGAAAAAAATATCCTTCTTCTACATCGAAATTACCATAATTTCTTATTTAGGAAAAGAAAAAATATCCTTCTTCTACAACGAAATTACCATAAATTCTTATTTAGGAAAAGAAAAATATCCTTCTTCTACATCGAAATTACCATAATTTCTTATTTGGGAAAAGAAAAATATCCTTCTACATCGAAATTACCATAATTTCTTATTTGGGAAAAGAAAAATATCCTTCTTCTACATCAAAATTACCATAATTTCTTATGTGGGAAAAGAAAAATATCCTTCTTCTACATCGAAATTACCATAATTTCTTATTTGGGAAAAGAAAAATATTCTTCTTCTACATCGAAATTACCATAATTTCTTATTTGGGGAAAGAAAAGTCATTAAAACAACCCGCACATAAATCTTCCAATGATGTAAAAAATTATATGATATTAAAATAAAAATAGGTATTTTAGCGAAAGAATAATCTCTGTACAAAAACCGAAATCAGAAGTATTCGTTCAAATTCAAACGGAAACTAAAAGTGTTTGTAGCGTGACTCCCAGGATATTATATCTGATGATGAAACGAAGGGAGAGAAATAGGATGGAAGAGATAATAAGATTTATGGGCACTAGTCACACCGCATGAACAGTCTTTAACTGTATAAAGTAGTAGTCATAACATTCGTTAGGAAATGTCACTGGCTTAGTTATTATTATTATTATCATTATTATTACTGCTTACCAAGCTATAACCCTCGTTGGAAAAGCATGATGCTGTAAGCCCAGGGGCCCCAACAGGGAAATAGCCCAGTGAGGAAAAAAACAAGTAAAAATAAAATATTTCAAAAATAGTAACAACATTAAAATAAACATTTCCTATAAAAACTAACAAAACGAGAGGAAGAGGAATTAGATAGAATAGTGTGCCCGAGTGTACCCTCAAGCAAATACTTTGAAGTAAGTTTATCGTAATAGAAATGAGAGAGAGAGAGAGAGAGAGAGAGAGAGAGAGAGAGAGAGAGAGAGAGAGAGAGAGAGTGTGTGTGTGTGAAATGCCAGACGTTTCACGTTAAAACTTATGGTAATCCATTAATATGAAGGGGTGTTGAAGTTTTATAAAAAGAGGCCTAGGGATTACTAACGTCAAAAGGTGTTTCATATTTTATGAGATGAAACATACTAAAAGTATACGTTGGATTTGTACATTATGTTTTTGACTTCCGGGAATTTACATTAATTGTTAGTTTAGAATTTATTTAATCGAACATAAAATTCTGTGAAATCACGAAAAGGAAAGAAATATGCTCTTGAAAGATATCACTTGCAAATTTCATTGAATAAGCGTTTGAAGGTTTGAAGGCCGCTCATGAATGGCAGAAGCAAGGGACAGTGACACTGCCCTATCAAGCAGGACAATGTCCTAGAAATTGACCTTATATACGATCAGCGCCCAAGCCCCCTCTCTATCCAAGCTAGGACCAAGGAGAGCCACAAAATGGCTGCTGATGACTCAACAGATAGACCTATAGGCTCCCCCAAAACCCCCTTTCTTAGCTTACAAGGATGGTGAGGTTGAAGCGACCAAAGAAACTTACAAGTTTGAGCGGGATTCGAACCCCAGTCAGGGACGTTACCACATCGGCCACCAAAACCCAATCGTAAAAGAAATGAGAGAGAGAGAGAGAGAGAGAGAGACTTGATATAGATTGTATATCCGTATGAGTAAAAATCCCCATAACAAAGAATCTTTATTTGCATATGACTAAACGCAGGATGCATAGAACGAGTACACCAGTCAGGAAATAAACAAAAAACGATACTACAGTCATCATGAAAAAAAAAAAATTCCTAGCCACGTGCTACTGACAGCAAGCCGACGTCGTAAAAAGACGTGTTTGACCACAAGCATTTCCTATGTTCGGTTTGACTAACGCTTCCTGTTTTCGTAAAGGAAATGATACGGACTGTTACGGGTTTTGCAGCCACGGCATACCATGTATAAAACCACAAGTGCAGAAATAAAGTCAGCTGGGGAGGAATCTTGAGAGGAAATTAGGCTCACTCGCAATAGCGAGGCGTAAAAAAAAAACTTTAAAAAAAACCGATGACGCATCATTCAGTTTAACCTACTTTTCAAAATGACAAGAACACGAGCTCCATGAAAGTTTTTTTTTTTTTTTTTATAAGTTATTCTTATGCATAAACATGCCCCATTTTCTTATCATTCGACATAAAAATTCAGTATGGATTGAACTCATGAATAAAGAATTGAGCAAATCAATCAGTAAGAACTAATGTATTCATCTCAGTGATGCCGTATTAATTTCATCGGAAATATGAATAAAATCACATAAGTTTCACTAAAAAGAAATAAAATTTGCATGTGTTCTGCAAAATTCCACCGAATCTACTTTACACACGCTTAAAAAAAATCGTAATTTTAATCGGAAATTCTCCACAAAAGTATAGTTCCCAGCCATATTTAAGTAAAATATAGACGACCGTATTTCTTACCCTACTTTGTTTTCATCTTTAACGGGTAAGTGACCGTATTATCACTCCTTTACGTCAAAATATCCGTTTTTAAAACGGCAATTGCCTGGCAACATTAATTCCAGGATTTTTACCGTTTTTACGGCAAATTTTCAAGGGCAGATGCCACATTTCTCACATATTTTGTCTCTTCCTCCGGGTATATAATAATGTTAAAATTATGTAAACATATCACTTAATTATAGTAGACATTCACTAAAATAATTTCCCTGCATTGTATAACTGTAAGAAATCGGGTTCAGGAAATCCTATATAAATGAATAATGAATTGTCTAAGAAATCCCTACTCACGTCAGGGGTTTAAGCTATATAATGATGGATAAAGGAGGAGAGCAGAAGCTTAATTATAAAATTTTTTTAATTGAAAAATTCTATGTCAACATTATTTATGGTGTCTCCAGGAAAGTAAAAAGGGAGAAAATGCCCTATTTAAAGGAATTACTTGTTTTTTAGACATGAAACAACTAAAATGATATACTAACTAAAATGTCCCACCAGTCCTAGCATTCATATTCTATTTAATTCTTTATTATATTATATTATATATATATATATATATATATATATATATATTATCTTCTATTTCTTACTCCAAAAATTGGAAATGGAATAGCAGCGAGGTGTTTGTTTAGTAATCCTTTACCTAGTGAGTGTGTAGCACTTAGAAGTATGTGCTCAACTTCAAAGTAAATTGCAATTTCCAGGGAATCTTATCTACCTATTTCTCTATCGTTTTTCAGTGGTTTATTTTATCAGTTATATGACTGGTATTCATACGAAAACGACAACAATTTATAACCAAGAAAAAAGATCTTACATCAATAAGAATTAATGAGGGCATTACATTTGAAATAACTATGACTACCAAACCACGACCACTAGATATGCCTAAATAATAACACTGATTGATTAATTGATTGATTGACTGATTGATTTGAGGTTTTCTTGCATCCAGTAATAACACTGAATTACTATGGGTATATAACAGGCACCTTATCTGAAATGAGTAGGGAGGGACATGCAATTGCATTCCGATAAGGAAACGGGATTTCCTTGACGTCAGCCATCACTCCTTTTAAATATGGAAGAGGGGAAGGATAGGACGACTTCCCTCCCCTCAGATCCCATCTTGAGTAGTGAAACATCACCAGTGACAAGAGTGGGGAAGATATCTTTATCCTCACTTTCCCTGGCTCCAACTTTTAGACGACCATTAACCAAAAGCGTTCAAGACATTTCCTTCTGCCGGTATGTAAATATGCCCCTTTCTAACTTCATAACTAACAAACACAGATGTCTAAGTGAGGGGAGAAAATGTCACTTTGGTCCCTGTGAAAATAGCAGAGCTCAAAGGTGTTTTTGGTCAACATGCATCGAAAACCAACTTTCAACATATGGCAAAGGATGAACTCATGCAATGGGATTTCAAAGACGAACAAATACGCTTCGGAATATAAATAACACAATTAAAGTTTTCCAATTAAAAACCCAAAGGAGAAATTGAACTAATATTATTTGAGCAGATCATACGTGTAGACTGGAAAACCCTGCGACGCAAACTTTTATTAATATATTTTCTTACTTTATAATTGCACAGGCAGGCAGGGATGGAGAGCATTTCAATTGAAATTTTTTTTTTAAGTAATTACAGCTAAAAACTTACAAAAAACTCAAGGCAGTCAATATTTCCTATTAAAAAAAGCTGATTTATAAACCAGAAATGTTATAATGAACATAAAAATCAAGCATAAGAAATGGAAGAAATTTGTATTTCATCCCTTTAGTGGATATTACATTGGATAAATCGTCTGTTATTTTTAATTTTGCTCTACGCCAACCATACACAAAAATCCAAGTCACATTCCTGGTCTTCTAAAATTCCAAAACACTAGAGAGAGAGAGAGAGAGAGAGAGAGAGAGAGAGAGAGAGAGAGAGAGAGCCGCAGGTGTGAAGGAAATGGCTTAAGTGGCCTCTTACCTCTCCCTGGCAGCAACTGATGCTTTAGCTAAGTCTCTTACCTGAATAGAACAAAGAATATACCATCAATTCACGCTAACAAAAACACAAGAGACAAAGTAAGGGGTAACAGAGCGAGTTAGGCAAGGTTGGGAAACCATTATTTACTCCTGGTAACTCTGTGATAAGAGTAAAGGAGAAAGTTGTCATTGGAATATATCGTAAATATTACTATTAATCAAAGTGTGAATACATTTGGTATGGAGAAAGTCTGATTCAAACTTTACAAGGTAGTAGCAGAATGAAAATGTAATGTAATATCTGATGTAAAGTCAATAAATAATAATTACAAAAATTATCAGAAATTGAAAGAATAAAAAATCATAGGAAAATTAAGCCCAAGAGCTCAGCATTTTAGCTAATGCAGCATCAACATCCCTACCGTTGTTAATCTAAACCGGAAACTCCACAATTTAAAATTACAGGGAACAAATAATCTCTAGTAATAGGAAGTGACATCAAGTCACCTAAAAAAAAATATGCGTGTTGATGTTCAGCAGGGAGAGTAACAAGCAACAATTTAATAAGCTCAGATACTATTGATTATGGAGGGTTATGAGAGATTACAAATAATCAATTTCTCGATGACAGTATAAAACACAATTCACTATATCTACTATATTCCATGATATCTAAATCTGCATACGCGAATAACAATTGAACAATATTTGAAAATTTCCTAGGAATGTGATACTGTTGGCATCTTTTGGTTATATATATATATATATATATATATATATATGAAAAAAGGGGGCAAAATTGCTAACTTAATTGAGCATTCTGGAAGTATGACATTATATATTTTGAAGATGCTATGAAGAAAAATGTAACCCTCGGGTAAGGCAACACCAAATATTTAGATGAATAGTGATGAAATGGATGATGGGTAATATATTAGCTAATAATAAAAACTCAGATGCAGCGCTCGTTCCATGATAAAATAACCTACGATGGATCTTCGTTAGGAGTGGAAGCCACTTGATTTTATATCAACTGAGAGTGAATAATTTTAGCAGTAAACAGAGTGCAGTTTTCATCAACGTACGTCAATATTCTATTTTTCAGGTCAATGCCCCTTGAAAAGTCCGATGCACTAAATCTTAGTTACAATAAAACACAAGAAACTTAAGCTATTCTGAATGTTATCTATAAACAGAAAGGAATCTAGTACATACCCTATATACTATAAGGTGCAAAGATTAAAACCAGTGCCTTATATTGACTGAACACTAGAAAAAATCCATCTAAAGAAGCCTGAACTTGAATCCAATACAAAAGAGAGAGGTGAAGTTATAGTTTTACCAGTTTCTATTTATATAACATGAAGCGAAAATTTTCCCCCAGTTGAAACCCAGTAACCAGAAATTATAAGAATAACAAATAAAATATATTGACATAAAGTTCATAAAATTGTGTGATGTGAAAAGGCAAATAGTGAATAGAAACTTTAAAACTATAAATATATTTTTTTTTTCAATTATTCAATAACACGGTTAGCATTACTGTTAAATAAAAGTATATTTAAGACAGTTGTAAAATCCTTGGTTAATCGTAAAATATTAGTGATGAAAAAAAAAAAAAAAAACCGAAAACCAGATATATATTTTTTAAATCAACTACAAACAAGGAACCATTTACACAGAAAAAATATTAGCCAAAATTGAATATAATTAGTAAAATACCAACGTTTAATTTACCTTTTATATACAAGGCCATCATTCAGACCTAACCATCAGTACTTCGATTTTTTTTTATGTCAAGGTTACACTAACTTTAAACGACTAAAGAATCGTGATAAAGGAATTACACTGATTATAGATTCAGTTTCGTGACTGTTGAAAGATTTTTTTTTTGGCATAGAATTTTAGTTATCAAATAGTATACGATCTTATGAGATCCTAATAAAATCGTAATATGAAGTCTTACTAAAAAGGCAGGAACACAGAGGATTTAACGTGAGCATGAATTTTAATTAAAAAAAATTATTTTACCTAATATCTATTACCCCTATCTCTCTCTCTCTCTCTCTCTCTCTCTCTCTCTCTCTCTCTCTCTCTCTCTCTCTCTCTCTCTCTCTCTCTCTCGTAAGTAAAACTCACATCATAAACATTAAATTTACAAGTACTATTTATCATGATATCCATAAACCCGCAAAAAAGAAAAAAAAAAAAAACAATAACTACGGAATTCATTCTAGAATAAAGAACAGGGAATTACATAACTATTAAGGGACTACCTCTCAATATACAGTTTAAAATATCCCGAGTCAGTTCTCTCAGGTGAAAGCTTATGTAAATTCATATTACAATCCCAGACTCATTTATCAAATAGGATAATATTTTTAATGGCATACTTGTGCCATTTGTCTTCATTATCTTAACTACAATAAGCATAAGGGGATAAAGTGCACTTTATATGTAAAAGAGCGTTCTGTCCTTGGGTGGCGGGTAACAGGAGAAAATGGCAATAAATTCAGTACTATTGAGTAAACAGGCACTGGAGATTACTTAACTTTTGGGAAGAAAATGGCAAAAAATTCAATGCTATTTAGTTAACAGGGATTGGAGATTAGTTAACTTTTGGGAACAATGAACAATACGAACTATACGTGGGAGGTCATCCGATTATTTTCAAAATAGTGCAGGTTCTTTCAGAGGATGGTGAACAAACAATCGCTTTATTATCATGGAATTCCCTTTTATATTACACAAAAAAAAGTACTCAAATTTTGTTATTTTCATTTTGAAGTGTTCACAATCCCGTCAGCAACTTCCCTTACGAGTTGAATAAATAAAGATAGTACAGTTGGCTTCACTAATTCCGGTACACAGACGTCTCCTTAACTTCCAGTGAAGTGTACCTGAATTGATGAAGCCAACTGTACATCTCTCAAAACTGCACCATTGCCATGGACTTCTTTAAAATTCCCCACATTAAAACATAAGATTCATAATAAAAGTTATAACATATTTTTCATCTAAATGTAAAATAAAGCACAAAAACAAAGTAATAAATCACGGATATAACATTAAGAGTTTAATGGATGTTTCAATTTCACGTCAGCTGTGTTTTAGTACTAATTTCTAAAATCTCAGCAGTTGGTTAATAATTGAGACTGAGCCACGGGCGTTTGTTGCTGCACTTATAATATTATGTCAAAAATGCACGAATGACGGCTGCTTTTCCCATAAATTAATCCCGGGAGCAATGCTGCCCTCTAGCGGGTCAAAATTATTTCCGTTCCTCTACCAGCAATGGAAGGCAAAGACCAAAGTTTGACACCGACATGTATGCTTGTACTTAGTTTCCACTTCATTTAATGTTGTTTCATATTTGAAATATACAGAGCCAAGTAAGAGCTATGAAATACGCATGGAAATAACAAACAAATAAAGATGAACAGGAAAAATCATGCAATTATTGATATACAATATGAGAATGAAAAGTAGCGTGAACATCTAGAATGAATTGGTTTAAACCAAGAAGACAATAAATGTCTTATTTATTTCATAATAACTCTTTACGACTGCTATTACCTTTCATCTTTTCTCATAAAAAATCTAAACATAAGGAAACAATAGCGTTCAGAAACCACACACTTCCACAGAGGCTGAGATATCCACACAACGAAAGGTCTATCACACCTCAATTTACTTTCCTATAGCGACCAAAATTTAATTACTTTTGCTAGTTAGTAGGCATAATACCTTTGGTAAAATATTTGCAATAATCCAATATCACTAGAGAAGTTTTCCTATCCCGTAACCTAACTGACAGAGAAAAGTTAAAAATATATAATTGTAGAATTTGTCGATATTTGTCATCTATAAAAGCACTTTCTACAATTTTATATTGAAACCGGTCCCCCTGCGATGGAAAACAATTGCCTAACATTAGACAATATTCTAGGACGGGGTTTCAAGGTTTAAAGGTTTAAAGGTCGCTCATGAATGGCAGAGGCAAGGGACAGTGACATTGCCCTAGCAATCAGGACAATGCCCTAGAGACTGACCATATATTATATGATCAGCGCCCAAGCCTCCTCTCCACCCAAGCTAGGACCATGGAGGGCCAGGCAGTGGCTGTTGGTGACAGGAGATAGACCTATAGGCTCCCCCAAACCACCCAACCTTAGCTCACAAGGATGGTAAGGTTACAGACACTATGGCACTAAAGAGTATGAGCGGGACTCGAACCCCCGACCGGCTGCATTTACTTAAAGTGCCCATCTTCTTTACTTTTATTTCTTATGTTATCCTCAATGGACACAGACTTGGTGAAACTGTGCCAAAAGTCAGGCCAAGGCCTCCGTCAATGCCACCAATATTTATGAATTGGCAGACGTTCAGTGCAGATGGTTTAATTATTGTATATATCTATTCTTACAAATCTCATGAATATTTGACTCTTCTAAGGTTGGCAGGTTTTCTTGGTACGAAAATAATAGGAATTATTCTCATCTACAACTTTACTTAACATAAACTAGAGGTTTAGTGTGACATATTGTCAGCTTTATTTTTCCCGTTTATCCTATATTATCCTGAGTTACTATTTCGGAGGCAAGAAAATTTGTACTCTGATAATAATGAGTGTTATATTCTCTTAAATATGGGGCAACTTACTGAACAGAAACGGATATTTCTTAATACCAACATTTGTAATTAGGATTATCTGCAAAGACTGGAACCAATAATAATTAACATATATGTTTTCATAGATATGTATACTAATAAAATCATATAGAAAGAAATTTAAAAAGTTTTTCTTTTCAGGAATTTACTTGAAAATGTAACATTGGTATTTATAAGTTAACGACTTTAGTACAATAAACTTTATGATGACAGTAATCATATGAACTTATTATATATTGTATAATTTTTATCAATTGATTATTATATTGATTTTGATTTATATCTTGTAAAGCACTCAGTAACAACTGTACATTGATAATATTAATCACGAAAAGAATATAAACTAATAAAATGTAGTTGTATTTTTATAATAAAAGAAAAAAAAATAATAACAAATTCTAATGCTTTTCAAAACGAAAGCTTTTCTTCAAAATGGAACGTTACGCACTGCATAATGGCCATTAAGTATACGACAATACTATTAAGAATTCAAAATAGGAAAAAAGGAGAAAAGCAAGCTGCAATCCGTAGTTGGTGAGAGTCCCCCAGCTGAAGGAAGAATAAGCAGTGCAAGAATGTAAGACACAAAAGAAGAATGATAAATGAGTTAATGACCAGAAATCAAAGGGTTGCATCAAGGGAGTGAAAGGACGCTGCAAAGAAACATTTGTATCTAAGGAAGGAGAGAGAGAGAGAGAGAGAGAGAGAGAGAGAGAGAGAGAGATTAATGATCTACACTCAAAAGATAAAAATTACCTGGTCATCAAACGGTTTGCTCATCCCTGCCGTTGATAAACGACATAACTTGAATACATTAATCAAATGACTTCTTATAAAGGTCTTACTGGCCTCCTGAATCGTTAAGTGTCCTTAACGATTTTGTAGCATAAGAGGTTTTCAGTGTGGCCCGTTAAGAAACTCGACTTACGAAATTGATGTAATTTTAACAAGTAAGTACTTGGCTTATTTTCCTCTCGTATCATAAAATCCAGACAGATGAAAGATAGGGGCGACAACTATTGTAAACATTGTTCTTCTTCTTGATATAAAAACAAGAAAAAGAACTAATGGGATATATGGAGTCAGTTGACGTGAACGCAAAACCTGATGCCACTATCAGACAATTTGAAATAAAAGGTTTTTATGTATGGATATAAATAGATGAACAGAGTATATGTGAAAATATATTATTGGGATTATCACTTGTCCTAATCTTGAATTTCCTATTGACAATAACCTAAGGCAATTTACACAGAAATTTGTATTGTATTCTTCCCTGATTCATTCAAATGTATCTACATCAACTAACACTTTAAACAGAAATATAAATGCATTCAGATATATTGTCTGCTAATTTGAGAGCGATAATACAATTATTTTTTTTTTCATAAAAAAAAATTTAAAAACTTTGGTCTACATCTGGAAGCATAATGTTAAGAAAACTAACTCTTGTCATCATTAAAGGTATAAAAGTAAAAGCAATATGCCACAAAATATGCAAAGTCTATTCACCAGTGATATCAACCCACATAAGAGCCAGAAGACTCTCTTCCCCTGTAACAAGGGGACCTCTATTCAGCGAGTAGTCTACCGTGCAATTACTCATGCAAGGGAGAAGTAATATCTACTCAACATACCCAAATGGCACCGGAGTGCTTATTATGATTTTCCCGCATAGCGTTAACGTATCATTATCATTTTCATGGTTAAATGTCTATTGTGCTTGATATCCTAGAAGCTTAAGAACTCCTTTCAAGTGGTATCCTACCATTCAATCATTCAAATATTTCTTCTGTAAGGGGCATGGCACGGTGCCAGATGACGTTTAAGATTCTCTCTCGCGCCCTAATACTTTTATCAGTCTTTTATCGAAAAAATACTTATGCTGTACACCACTTCTCCAGAAACCTACCCCTCCAAATAACATGGTTGCAGGACTCTTGGTTGAGTCACCAAAGTTAGCCAGCAACACCCTTCTCTCTCTCTCTCTCTCTCTCTCTCTCTCCCTCATATATATATATATATATATGTGTGTGTGTGTATATATATTTATATATATATATATGTGTGTGTGTGTGTGTGTGAGCGTATAAATGACTATGTAAGTATTTCATCACTTACTATCATATACTCATATACATAAAACAGAAATTCATGTAAAGTACAAACGTATCTTTATGAAGCGTTTGGTTATGAACAGTATTTATGCAATGGCATACATTGAACATATGTCACACAAATATGCTAACTACCGCTTGCAATTTGTTCAACAAATAAAGTGTTGCTTCAACATGGTACTTGATTTATAATTCTTTTAACTGGCGAAGTAACAAAAAGCGTTGCTCTAGGCAATTTGTCTGAAATACGTCATAAATACAAGAAGTGCTTGACACAGCGCAAGCGATAAAAGAAGACTATTTAAAAAAAGAAATGCAAAATAGCGGAAGAAGAAAATTACGAATAAAGCTCAAGCACCGAAACTATACCCAAGCTGTCTGCAAAGTTTGGCCAAGAAATCAAGCAGCGAGACAGTTATCCCCTAAGAGAAAATGAGGAAAAAGCAGCACCAGCAGCAGCATCATATCAGCCAAGGAGGCCACGAAACACTGGCACAGACACAGAAGCCTAATCTGTGGCGTCTCCCGCAGCCGCAGAATCACTTAACACCCACACTCGGATGATCCTCGACATCACATTAAACACACGGAAAACCGTCCAACGACAACACGTATGAAAGGCGGCGTCTCATTTAAGGATCTCGTCTGGCCTCTTTAAAAAGTTCAATAACACAAAAGGGAAACATACTCGCCCGAGCCTTTCTCTATTTGCATAAGGCACAAAGACCTTTTTGTACACCGCAACCAAAGTAGCATAAGGAAGGTTTGTGTACTGCTGCGTTTGAAAAGGATTATTCAATCTCATTTCATTGGAATTGCTAATCGAAATTTCAATCTTCCAATGAAAGACAAGGAATTAATGCTGGCAATAATGCCACTTTTGCCGAAACCATCTTCTACTATATTGTAAGGGAAGTTGGAAAATACATCACTGCAATCTGTGATAATATTTCAGCAGTGCTTATGGTGTAGGGTTAAAATTGCCCATTCGGAGTGTTGAAAGGAAATGGCTAATGTAATTAAACAAACTGACATTGCGAGTTTCATCTAATAATACTCATAACTTGTCGTCATATGACATATGAAATCTATTCTATCATACGAGTATACACACACACACACACACACACACACATATATATATATATATATATATATATATGGATTCCTTGATATATTCCACTCTGAAGAAGGTGGCGCCAAAACATTAAGACCTTTTCGATTAGGATGAGGTTACTAAACCAAACAGGTTGACTGGCAGTCGGCAGGGTGGAGCCTTGAAAATGCGATCTAATTGCTCTACCATTAAGCTACGATATTTACAATAATTTTAAGATTTGCAAACAAGTATCAGCTAATCCTATGTTAAGGAGGAGTTCCAAATGTTTCGTTATGCTTCAAGATTTCTATTAGAAAAATTAATAAAATACGGGAAACATACGTAAAATTTTTAAGAACATTTATCGCATAACGACACCGCTGATCCGGTAGAGTAACAGTTAAAGACTGTTTTTCATGTTAAGGAGGAGAATAAACCTCTGTTTTTCTTGACAAACAAACAGTCAAACAGTCTGAAATAAATAATTGGTTTTGGGAAAAGAATTAATATATCCATGACCACGAAAAGACATGATGAGCAATTAAGTCTTCCACGTTTAAAGGAAGGTCTTTCACCCACACATATCCCTCTTGGGGACCAGAATTTGCTACCGAAGGGTAACTTGTTTTCTTTCAAGTGGACGCCTAATTAATCACATAGACCGAGTCGAAACTAAGAATGCTGGTCTTATGAACAATTCAAGTTGAATACAAAAAATTATAAAATAAATAATACTTTATATAATAGAGATAAAGAAATTAATGTTTTTCTTTTTGATAGAGATACAGTAATGAATGTTTTTTTTTTTGCTAAAAATACAGTAGTGAATGTTTTTCTTTTTGCTAAAATTACAGTAATGAATGTTTTTCTTTTTGCTAAAAATACAGTAGTGAATGTTTTTCTTTTTGATAGAGATACAGTAATGAATGTTTTTCTTTTTGCTAAAAATACAGTAGTGAATGTTTTTCTTTTTGATAGAGATACAGTAATGAATGTCTTTCTATTTGCTAAAAATACAGTAGTGAATGTTTTTCTTTTTGATAGAGATACAGTAATGAATGTTTTTCTTTTTGCTAAAAATACAGTAGTGAATGTTTTTCTTTTTGATAGAGATACAGTAATGAATGTCTTTCTATTTGCTAAAAATACAGTAGTGAATGTCTTCCTTTTTAATGGAGATAAAGAAATAAATGGTTTTTTTTAATAAGATATTACACAAATAATACCGATTATTCACCATGATCTCCGAGTACTTGACATATTTTCGTCAATGTTAAATATATCCAATCGTGTCATCCTTCATAGATACAGTATTAGTAATCATGTCAAACAGCTTCCCAAGTTTATTATGGTTGTTGTGGCCTGAGTGGTAACGCCCCTGACTGGTGATCGCCAGACTGGGGTTTGAGTCCCGCTTATTCTCTTTGGTTCCTTTGGCCGCTGCAACCTCACCATCCTTGTGAGTTAAGCATTGGGGGTTTAGGGGAGCCAATAGGTCTATCTGCTCAAAGTCATTAGCAGCCATTGCCTGGCCCTCCTTGGTCCTAGCTTGGGTGGAGAGGGGGGCTGGCCGCTGATCATATGTATATAGGGCCAGTCTCTAGGGCATTGTCCTGCTTGAAAGGGCAATGTCACTGTCCCTAGCCTCTGCCATTCATGAGCGGCCTTTAAAACCTTTATTTTCATTGTTCAATGTATAGGGCAGCTCAAATTAGAGATCAAATACAATTGTTACAGCTCACCACTTGAACTGAATATGAATACAAGATAATTAAAGCTCTTTAACGCAACAACGGCTAATTGTATACAAGAAACTTAAATTGGTAATAAGATAAGAAAAATCAATGAACAGGGAGGAGACAAAAACTTGAATATCAACAGAGCCGCAATGGCATCTGCTATAAATCTGTCAAAGTCAATCTAGTTATCATAACATCTGAATATGATTTACAAAACATTAGAAACTGATCCGTCGTCTGGAGCAACAATGGGATACTGAACCCAACGACGCAATAAACGCAGGATAAATAAAATTATCAAATTGAGATCAAGATAAAAATCTCTACCGTATAAGTATGCAAAGAATACAAAACGAAATGGCTGGCTACACAAAGAATCCTGAGGAACAAAAAGCCGTTTGCCGAAAAAAAAAAGAAAAAAAAAATCGAGATCAAGATAAAAATATCTACCGTATAAGAAAGCAAAGAATACAAAACAGCGAAGGAGCTTCATCGGACTCCACAAAGAGTCCTGAAGAACAACAGCCCGGTAGCAAAAAAAAAAAAAAAAAAAAAAAAAAAAAAAATAATAATAAGAGAAAAAACTAACAGCTGCAAGATCATTCTAATAAATTGTTGCAAAGGGGAACCACTACCACCGCCATCACCCGCTCGGTCGGAAATAAACGGCGCCACGAACACACTGCTATCTGCCGACTTTGCAACCGGGAAAAATGCTGCAGAAAAAAAAAATGCATTTCGCGGATTAAGGAGACGACGTTCACAGTCTCTTGTGGAAGGAAGGGCTCTTAATAAAAAGCCAGAAATGGAAAACTAGTTGCCATCTCCTTATTTTGTGCTATTTCTATTATTTCTTTTTCTTTCTCCCTCTTCTACAATATACGAAGCTGTTAGCATCTATCAATATCATTACCACTATTATTATTATTATTATTATTATTATTATTATTATTATTATTATTATTATTATTATTATTATTATTATTATCATCGTATCAAAAATATCACAATAAAATAAGTAACAATTCTATTCATCATACTACCGATCTTCCACCAAAACGAATATCAATAGAAAAAAACACAGAAAGAGAAGTAAAACCAAAACATATGACCTAATATCAAACAAATAAAAATTAAGTTATAATAATAAAAGATAGCTTCATTAAGCTATGACACAAGGGAAATGAAACTTAAAAGATTTCCAAATAAATGATATTAGTAATATCTTCAAAAAGATTGCTTAACAATTTTACAGCGAATAGATCAAAATGTTTAATAGGTAGTATTACATAACCTTAACGTGATGAGGATACAGAACGATTGACTGATTGTTTACGAGTTGATTTGCGTCACAGATACCAGAGTCACCAACTCCAAAACCAGAAAAAAATGTATTTCAGATATTTATAATCTATAATATGAAAAAAAAATTGTACATCGAAGCTTCGCAAAACTATATGTGCAATAATTTTTACGGATATTCCATAAAAATTCAATTATCCAAGTACACATGGAAAAAAAAATCTTCCTCTGATTATTACAAAGTCTCGAAAAATAAAGCTTTAATTGTGCATGTTTTGCTTTTTTATCATGATCTCAAGATGATAAGGACTAAATGAATCTTTTTTAGCACACACACAAATATATATATATATATATATATATATATATATATATATATATATATATATATATATATATATATATATATATATAAGAGAGAGAGAGAGAGAGAGAGAGAGAGAGAGAGAGAGAGAGAGAGAGAGAGAGAGAAGTAGGAGGTTAAACGAACAAACAAACAAACAATGATAAGCATTCATTTCACTTCAGATAAATTCTGACCGTAAGTATAAATCTTAAGACGAAGGAAGAACTTACCCTTCATAACATTTTAATAGAAGGATATATTTATTCACAAAGTATACAATTCAAAGGAATATATCTTCTCTCCAGCATATTTTCAGAGAGACATACTTACTCGACAGCCTATTTGGTTAGAGCTCGTAACACCATGAAAGCGCCTTATCTCTCAAATACCCAAAACGAGAAACGAGACAGCGGGCTTATGGGCACACTTTAGGGGAAGACAAAATCTTAACGTGTATCAGCAGAGTGATACTACATGCCAATTACTAAAGTCATGTAAATTTCTACGAGAGACCTCCACAATGTTTCTTAAGAAGAGAGTAAAGAACCGCTTTGATATTGAATACTGGGGTCCTTATTGTTTTACTAATTCAGTTACGTCTCAGTAGATTAGTTTTGCTATAATTTATCATATTTGAATATACATCATTATCATACCTTAGAACTTTTCTTGTTTTCCTAATGATTGACATAATTTTCTTGCCGCAGAGAGACATTTAAGACTTTACTACACTGTAAGCAAAGATGTTTAATTCACCATTTAAAACAAGACTATCAAATCTTGAACAGAAACGAAGACGACACAAATATTTACGTAAGAGTAAATGGTCGTACACATGTCTCGTTGACAAATTCTAAAACTTCTTTTGTATCTTAAACATGACAGGTGAGTTTCGACTTTTGTCCTGCCTTCACGATCTCGCCCTTCTAAAAGTAAAAATATTATTTTGCTAAAAATCTCATAAATAGAAAGTCAAAAGATATAAAGACTGACACATAACGCACCTTTGACCAAGTTTGGATGCCTAGGTATGTAGGGGGAAAAAGGTTGGGTTAGGAGGAGTGCGAGGAGGGGCCAGAAATTGGGCAGGTCGAGACGCCAGTGGAGAAGCGTCCGACAAGATGTCCAGATATGAGGCATACAAATATGGCTGCCACCGATAGCCGTATTTGGGGGAGAACTTGCAGTAAAAGGGACCTTCTGAATAATTACCTCGTTAAGACTAATTCATAAAAATAAAAGGCAACAAGCGTGACAATGACCAGGCTTGGAACACTTCCTAAACTGTGTTACTTATGATATAAAGAATTGTTACATTGAGAGTTATGCGAATAATATTTCATAGATTAAGATTGAAAATGGTAAAAATAATAATTTAAATAAAAATATAGAGTTTTAAAACTTTCGCTATAGTTATAACGATATGCTAATACCACCATTAAACACAGATAATCTCTTTCATGAAGCTTTATTTATGAAGAAATATTTCCAAGATGTAGCAATACTAAATACATCTCTTGTAGCTTTCAAGTAATTAGATAAAAAAAAGTCCTTTTGGCATTTTGCATCATTCAAGCCTACATAATACTCTCATCTACTCTTAGAATAATGTAATTATGAATATGCAAACGCTTACCTGCCAATTTTTAAAAATCAAAACAATTAATTTTTTTTAGATCCTATGAAGAAAATAAAAGGCTATCCTAATGCTGATAATTTCTTGAAGAACTTTTTTGGGATGATACAAACCATTCCAATATCTTTAACATTTCTTCTGATTATTCTTATTTAAAAAAATACTATTTATTGATTATATCACAAATAGAAAAATGTAGCCTAAAGAGACATCAAATTCGACTAAAAAAATCCGAAAACTCCAATACAGAACAGTTAAACTCTATCTTTTGAAAAGATCCAACCATAAAAGGATAAAAATACGCACTCTTGAAAAATGGTGGCTTTCAGAAACCCTACTTTCCTTGAAATAAGGGCGACATTTATTCGTTAGCGTAAAAGGTAACATCATTAAATTTTATTTCTTAAAGTAAAGCTACCTTTTTCTATATGTATTATATATATATATATATATATATATATATATATATATATATATATACATACATATATATATATATATATATATATATATATATATATATTCATATATATATATATTCATATATATATATATATATATATATATATATATATATATATATATTTATATATATATATATATATATATATATATATATTTATATATATATATATAAATATATATAAATATATATATATATTGTATATATATGTGTATATATATATTATATATACATATATACATTTATTTATATATATATATATTTATATATATATATATATATATAAATATATATATATATACTGTATATATATGTGTATAAATTTATATTATATATATATATATATATATATATATATATATATATATATATATATATATATATATATATATATATATATATATATATAGATAGATAGATAGATAGATAGATATATATATTCCTTTAATATGATGCAACTCAAAAAAAAGGCTACGCCAGTCTCTAAAACATTCTCACTTCAGCTGTTGAATTATGAATGAGCCCGATGTGTTGAGAAATTCTTCAGCATTAGTCGCCCCATACACAGAGGCTCGCAGGAACACTCCGAAAGCACTTAAAAAAACATTGGTCCCTTTACCTATATTTAGCAAGAACTATTTCTGGTCATCAAGGCTCTTCTTGTCCAAAACTCGTATCATATGATTAATTTTTTCAATCACATCTGGAGCTTCCTCTCATCTAATCCTAATACTTCTAAATTACATTCTACTTTTATTTTTTTTTAATATATATAACCGACTATTCTTTCCCCATGACCAAACAATCCGAGGAGACACTGATTAAACTTTTCATCAGAACTAAGCATTTTACTATTGATTTATATCTACAAGTTACTATTTCAATTCGTGTTGCACCAAAATCCAAAGCAAGCAATAGATTTCAAAAGCATTCATATTTTCATATCATTTATGAAATGCAATATCTGTAAAGTATAGCTGGTTCAAAAGCCTTTAATACATTCCCTCGATGGCTTTCACTGATAATTCGTCCCTCCTTATATTTAGCATACACCTTACTATATTGTTGCTCTACCTATTCCTCAACTTACATCTTCTCTAATCCTATTTTCATCTATTGTATATATCTCTATATTGCTTCTAGAAATTACCAGCTTTTTTTTTCCCTTATCCATATACGCATATACAGTATTACACATGTTCCTGGTTTTTATTTACCCTCAGTCTTACTAGCGTTCACCTTCGAAATCAATTTCTTCTCTTGTATACACTAAATCATTCCAACAGTCCATCTTCAAACTTCTTTTTATACAACAATAACGACTCATTTTCTTATTCTCTAACTTACCACTTTCACTTCATTCCCTT
>NC_090769.1:33895413-33900413 GCF_036898095.1 Palaemon carinicauda
TGGCGGATGTAATAACTACAAAAAAATAAAAAAATAAAAAATTTCCAAGAAAACTAATGTAAATAAATATAAACTGCCGGTCTTGATTTCAAGCCTTCCAACTCAAATGTTTATATTAACTTGTCAATGGACACCTCCGACAGCTGGTGCATCAAAGGATACAAATAAATTATATATAGCGCAGCTGCACCAGAACCGCCATCCAACTGTCCCTCGCAACCAGTTGCTATTAGAACTTCTTTTAATCTCTCGGATATGGCTGATCAAGATCTTAAACTGGTGTAAAAGGTTATATTAACTTTTCAGAGGATAGTTACTCTCTAGGGGACTATTCATTGTTAATTGCTAATCGGGCTCTACAAACACACTCCAGCAAAAAAAAAAAAAAAAAAAAAAAAAAAAACCACTAAGACGCCCAAATGTCTAAAGATATTCTTAAAAAGAGGTAAAATGGCAGAAATAAAACTGCCGGAATAATCAACGGAAATTACATCTTTTATCATCTTTTATTCCAGCAAAACCCACTCCCATAAAGGCCTTTGAATTCATTGTTAGATCAAAGACTCCAGTTAAGGATAGATTCTCCTCTTCCAGTTCCTTGGCTGGAGGCTGAGGAGGAGGAGTAGGAGGAGGAGATGGAGGAGGACGGGGATGAAGAGGCGTGTCGAGCCAGAGTGGCGCCCGATCTGGGTGGAGGCGCTCTTTTCCGACCCTCCTCCTTACCTCCAGGGCACCTGCAACCCCCTAATCCTCAACCTCAAGCCCTTCACCCCCTCCCTTCTCCCTCCTTTTATAATACCGTCGCAACAACTCCCTCCCTACCCCCTTAGATCTAACCCCCTCCCCACTGTTGCTGTAACAACCAACCACAACTACTCTCCTAACAGCCGTCAGGAATTTTTTTTTAGTACCGACTACAAGCTGACCTGAGATTAACCTACGTTCACGTAACCTTTCGATATCTTGTAAAAAAAAATTCTCCATACAAAGATATTTTAAGATGAAAAATACCAAAGCCTTACATTATACGTATGCACTCAAAGACTGTGTATGTATGTATGTATGTGTGTAGGTGCACATAAATACATATGGATAAATATATATATATATATATATATATATATACAGTATACATGTACATATATAATATTCTACTCTTCATTTTATCATTATACTTGATAAAGAGTCTACGTTACATATGTATTGTCCCCAGGAGGGCATAAATACTCACCAATAGAGCTAAAAACTTTTCTTCAAGACACATACCAACAAGCTCTGATGAGAAAAAATAGGGATTCAAACGCGCAGAAATATATTAATATATTTTCCCAAATGAATTCCACCAAAACAGATTCATTAGAAGAAGACGACGAATCGAAGAAAATATTTGGTTCCTAAACTGGAGAAGACAACCTTAGATGCAGCAAGTAAACAACAGGACCTTTCTGATTTTGTTTGTGGGTGTGTGTATATACAGTAAGTATATATATAATATATAAATAAATATATATGTATCTATATATGTATATATATATGTATCTATATATATGTATATATATGTATATATATGTATCTATATATATGTATATATATATGTATCTATATATATGTATATATATGTATCTATATATATATATATATATATATGTATATATATATATTTTATATATGTATATATATGTATTTATATATATGTATAAATACTGTATATATATTATATATACATTTATATTTTTATATATATATTATATATATGTATATATATATATGTATATATATATATATATATATATTATATATACATATATATAATCATATACAGATTCTTACACTATTTCTTTATGAAACTTACAGATCTCCATGAGCCACAGGATACACAATTCAATGTATGGTTGATTAAAAAAAAAAATGGAGCTCTTTTGCAACAGGATCGCCAACCTTTTAACATTTCTTGGCGCTACTTTGGCTGAAGGATGTTCAAGAGGATTAAGAACAAGCTTTTATCTTCTTTGATAGGTACCCATTCAAGCCCTGTCCATTCCAATATATATATATATATATATACATATATATACATATATATATACATATATATGTATGTATGTGTATATATATATATATATATATACGTATATATATACGTATATATATATATATATATATATAAATATATATATATATATATATATAATGCATAAAGTGTGTAAAGTACAAAATTAGGAAGACAATTCATATAAAAGCAAGGATAATTATAGATAATGTAAACGAAACTACCAAATAATGGATTAGCATAACTTGATAAAACAAACCTAACAGGTTTAGATCTAGAGACCCGAAGAAAACAATTCTCTCTCCATTTATAAATCATAATGGAAGTCACATTGATATATGTTACAATCTCGTAGACATGACAACGACATAGCATGTTGCAGCATCTCGTCTGTGTCACACGCTTAACACATAACTGTCTGTTCATTCTTTCACTTCCTTCTTATAAACACACATATACAGATATTAAAAAGAGAGAGAGAGAGAGAGAGAGAGAGAGAGAGAGAGATACTTATAAATTTGAGGATTTTATAAAGATGTAATAATGTCAAAATTTCAAAGATCAAAGCTAAACCGTGTTTACTTTTGAAGGATTACAAATTATAAAAAAATGATATTGAAAATAGTCGCTGAAAAACAAAAGCAAACTAAATTCGACTACACAAGGACGACGAAAATATACTAGATAATATATATACACACAAACACACATATATATATATATATATATAGAGAGAGAGAGAGAGAGAGAGAGAGAGAGAGAGAGAAATTAGATTATAGGTATGGGATGTGTTTCTCCAAATAAGAACGAGTCTGGGTTTCTGGGCAAAATATTTACCAGCTTATAGATATCCATTAGCTGATTAGAATGACATTTAATCATCCGTTGCAAATCTCCTGACCTTCATTGCAGTCATTAAGCAGCCTCAGGCTTATTCGCGAAGGCGCGGCTCTAATTGCGGATTTCGCTAATTTTGCTACTCATGAAACAGTTTGAAGAATGCGCAAGAGCATCTTTGCCATGGCCACTACGCAGGGAAGTGGGATGGAGTATTTTGTTTCAACGTTTCATATTCTTTAATAATTTTCTAGAGGTGAAGAAAGAAAAAACTAAATTCTAATGATTTTTACGATGAAAAAGGTATCCCACAACACAGAAAATTATCAAGTTGTAAAAATATATGCAGAAAAAATAATACTTTTAGCTCATTTTACCGATAAAGAAAAGCTTTCGTTGAATTCATATCTTCAATTTGCACCTAATATTCCTATGAAAGGAAAAGGATTTTACTATATCATTTGTTTTCTTACAAAATTTCGGAGACCAATATCAGACATAAACAAAAACGTTTAGAACTTATTAATAATGCAGTCTAACGTTTCCTGCTTGCAAAATCAATCACAACAGAAAATGTTCTATTCCAGCACGTGATTATATAATGCAAGCTAAGATGACATATATATAAATATATATATATATATATATATATATACATACATATATATATATATATATATATATTTACTCGAAACGTAACCTTGAAAAGAAGAATAAAGAACTTCACTTGACAATATGAATTACCAGCATATTCAATTTCTTATAAGAATCGATCGATACTTTCCATTTATTACCCAGTGCGAAACAACAACCGATGACAAGATCCCAACCACATGCATTTATGCGTCAATCTTTCGCTTGAAAGTTAGTAAAGTATATGAAAGGGACCAATGATCTGTCATGTTTTATTTTAAAATGTGAAAATAAATTTACCGATGAGTCAGAACGAAGAAAAAATGCGAATGATTGTAAAAATTCAGGGAGTGGGGCTCTTCACTGATTGAACTCAATATGAAAAACTCTCGAGGATAATCTCAAAACAGAATTAGATAATTGACAAAATACCGACAGCAAAAGGGGGATATGCACTCTTGCATGTGAAACAAAATTCATAAGAACTCGTTGCTTAACATACTGGGAGGAGCAGAGAGGCAATTTACAATTCCTTATATTTGTGTCCCAAAATGAGAACAACCCTATCTAATAAGATTATTAACGTAAGTTTCCTGTTGTTTTTTTTTTTTTTTCTTAATATATAGATATGTTACCCAGCCACGAGAGAATATATTGCTATAAAATCTTCAAGGTGTAATAAAATCTTTAACCTTAGTAGAAGAGGTAAAAATGTTTACCGCCAATAAGGGGGTGTCTACCAAAAGAATTTTAAATATTTTTTCTACATGGCGATGGATACAAAAGCTACGATATTTTGAGGTTTCATTGTTTTAGTAACAAGACCAAGGTCAAACTGAGTTGTGAAAATTAGAAATTTATTTTGGCAGCGACTGATTAATGAAAAATAAATGACAGAGTGATATAGTGTGTAAATCGGTCGTCCATAGAAATTCAAACAAGGAAGAATCCACGCATTTTTGTGTATATGAGTATCATTATGCGAATTGATAAAAGTAAACAACTCCCATTCTATGAGAGAGAGAGAGAGAGAGAGAGAGAGAGAGAGAGAGAGAGAGAAATCCTTGGAGTTATCTTAGCATAGACGAAGAAACAAAGTAATAGAAGAGTTAACACTAAACTTACGGGAACTGACACAGCTGTTTATGCAGTCCTTTTTATGCCTTTTTCTCCAAAGAAAAGGCATAAAAGCAACTTGATAAAAAATAACCAAAGAACCGAAAACAAAGACAAAGACATGAACCCATATAAATAACAAAACTAAAACCTTTGGAATACAAAGTGCTCAATGCATTATAATTTACTAGCTTCTCTGAAGGTATCAAATTTATATAGAGGAAAATTAATTCAATTCTATTGTTAAAAGCTGTAGCACGTTTCCTCAACTCAAGGGCGTCCCCTTCTTCATCCAAGAATTAAAGAGAGAACCGAGTAAATGACAAGAGCTATATTTTATCCTTAATATCTCAACAAAGAGGTA
>NC_090769.1:33905413-33920413 GCF_036898095.1 Palaemon carinicauda
ATCTTATTCTTTAAGGCGTGCGGATGAAACCATATGGTGAAATTTGAACATTAGATTTTTTTTTCTAATCTCTCTCTCTCTCTCTCTCTCTCTCTCTCTCTCTATCAAACACACACACACACTTTTAGTGTATTAGATTTTTTTTCTCTCTCTCTCTCTCTCTCTCTCTCTCTCTCTCTCTATATATATATATATATACAATATATATCAAACACACACAATTTTAGTGTATTAGATCTCTCTCTCTCTCTCTCTCTCTCTCTCTCTCTCTCTATCTCTCTCTCTCTCTCTCTCACATTTAAGTGTATTTATGTGTGCAATATCTAATGCTAATCTAATTTTAAATGTTTACCAGCCTATCTTGCAAAAAACCTTTTAAGAAAACACCAAAATTAAAAATGTAAATTCATTAATGGGAAAATCAACTTTTCGCCCCCAAAGGCAAGTTGAAGAAGAAAAAAACCTACAATTTCGATAGATATATGTACGGAGGAGCTGAAATAAATCATCCCTTTTGGCAGCGGATTGGATAAGTGGTGGAGTTCGAAGCGTGGCATGAAAGGAGACTTTTCTATACTTACACTTTATATTATTCGGAATAAATTTTCTCTATAGGAAGAATTTAAATGACCGTAGTTGATTTAAACTGCTTATTATAAGTAAGAAAAGAGGTTCACGTATAACTTAGAAATGTCAAGCAGAATATATATATATATATATATATATTTTATATATATATATATATATATGTATATATATATGTATATATATATGTATATATATACACACATACATATACCTGTACATATACAAATACATACATACATACATATATATTATATATATATATATATCTATAACAAAAGAGTAATTTGACCACAAAAGATTATTTTTAATCTAAACATAACAAAGACAAGAGTTCTTAGTAATTATGAACTTGACATTCTACTGCAATCGGTAAACATTCTTTTATATAGAAATCAGAACAAAACATTATATATAATGTATTATCAAGACTAAAAATAAGTAAATGGTTACCAAATATGATTATAACTTAAATAAGAATCTTTATAATCATCAACTTCAACCTGTAATTCCATCATAACTGTCAAAACTACCAGAAATAACAACAGGTTAGAATTTTGTTTTACAAGTTCAGAAAGTCGATCATGAATATCAATTATCTGTAATGCTCCAACTTGGAGATCTTTTAAGCCTACGACTTAAATAGTTTTATGAGTAATGATAACTAGATTTAAGGCGGTAATAGAGTTTATATAAGAAACGGTCACAAGATTTAATAATATGGATGGCTTATTAAAGTATAATGTTATAACAAATTTAAATAGAATATACAATTTTAACAAACTCAGCCCTTAATGCAGTTCAACTCAAGATTACATAATCACACAATTTACATCTCAATCGTGAGATATCAAAAAGTTCAGTTTTCTATTAAAGAAAATAAAAAGACGATAATGCGCTACCAAGGCCAAGCATGGGTCCAAATCACAGTGTATACAGTTAGTTTCTATCAAATGATTTCATAAAAGTAAGTTACGTTAAAGTTTCGGCTACTGAGTAGTTAGAACGAGTGATTATACAACTATTATTCTTAACACTTAATTTCGCTAAAGTAATTCAAAGACAAAATTGCACTAGGCTTAGCCAGTTATATTATTACTTCAATTCCTTAAGAACAGTTTAACACAACTCAAAGAGTTATATTATCTGAGAGATCAGAGATGTCGAAGAGAGGAGATATCAGAGCCTATGGAAACGGAAGTTTTTTTTTCTGCCTTTCGGAGGACGGTCGTAGCTAAACTTCCAGAAATCAGATGTGCCTCCGCCATCTCAAACTAACCTATACTGTATATACATACCTATCGGTTACACATTAACGCTCACTGCATCACGTGGTACATCACAAAAGCTAGGGCCCAAAAATGCTTGTAAGGGTCTTTGTAATAAAAGAACTTTAAGTTTACACATTTTTTTAGGATGTTACTAAACTTATCTATATTCATTTCATAAAATAACTTTAATGAAGAAACCCATATTTACGAAGATGTAACATAATTTCTGAATCGTGGTTCTTTCTAGATGTTATCAATTCTGCTCCGTCTTCCACGTATGCTCCATTCTATCCGTTCCAGACTCTTCTAGATTTCCTACCTCGCATTAAATTTTTCCCCGCACCGAAATAAAAATATATCGCATTAGATTTATATGCAACGTAATAAAATAATTAAATATCACCCTTCATTTACGTACTTTAAATATATATATATATATATATATATATGTGGTATATATATACACCTATATGGATATATATATATATATATATATTCACCTATATAGATATATATATATATATACACCTACTGTATATATATATATATATACACACACCTACTGTATATATATATATATATACACACCTACATATATAAACACCTAATATATATATATATATATATATATTTATACATGACCTGAGCAATTACATAACAATAACTTACAATGATAATTGTCATAATACAATTACTATCATTATTATTATTATTATTATTATTATTATTAGTATTAGTATTACTTGCTAAGCTACAACCCTAGATGGAAAAAGCAGGATGCTATAAGCCTAGGGGTTCCAATAGGGAAAATAGCTCAGTGAGGAAAGGAAACAGAGAATATAAAATTATTTCAAGAACAGCAACAAGATTAAAATAAATATCTCCTATAATAAACTATAAAAACTTTAACAAATCATCTCGAGAAGTTTTCTCTAACACAACAGTAACAATATAATGAATGCACGAACGTTTTCCGCCAATAAGCGCAAAAATTTAAAGCAAAATGTAAGAAGTAATTTTCTTATGGAAAGCGCTAAAGCAACACTAAAAATGAACACAATATCAAGTAACTTTTATGAAATTGCAATATCTCAAACCTCCCCCCACCCCGCAAATACATCGGAGCTAAAAGCAACAAAAACTTCAAAGAATTAACGATCAAGATTAGATTTTTTGTTCCAAGAAATATAAGATGTAAGACGCATAAAACTGGATGCTGCAAACTCTGAAATATGTTGTAAGTGATCTTGTAAATTTCTATTTTACGAAAGGCTCACTACATATCTTTCCTAATCAAATGCAACACAATGTTTTTTTACTTCTTTTCTCTTATAACAACAACTGCTATACGTGAAATTTACATTCATTCTGCATTTGGCGACACATTTTTAAATATAATTTGTTCATATACAGGATAAACAAATACGTAAACCCTTAGATTGAACGTTATCAACTCTAAAATGACCATAAAACATTTACAATAGGTCTCCCACTATGCTGAACATGGCGAAGATTTCCTCTCTTTACAGAGACTATTCAGTACTTAACAAAACTGGAAATATCTAACAACTACTGACAACGAATTAATGCAAAAGTCACGAAACTCCAATGGAACACGACAGGTGAAAATCCAACAACCTTATGTCGTTTCGGATTTTCTAATGGGAATGATGTTCAGCAAGGGAATGTATGGCTGATGTTAGTCGAGATGTAACTGGTCGGTGAATGGTGTGGGCGGCTTGTTAGCTACCCAAGGGCGTCTTGTTATCTGTCAAGAGGGGCAAGAGAAGAGGCCAAATGATGCAGTGGGAAGGTCAGAGAGGGAGAGATCAAATAACTTATGCAAGGAACGAGGTAACTACTTGCCGAACTATATGAACCTAGAGAAGATCTTCATCGGTTCCATCAAGGTCTATAGACCTTGGGTTCCACTATCGCGATCACTGAGTGGAGTTCAGGTAACGAAATGTTTGTAAAAAAAAAAAAAAAAAAAAAAAAAAACCAACAACATTCCGCTGATGGCCCTCGTTTGGGCCTGCACTAAGATGAAACGAAAATAAACACACTAATATACATATATACATATGTCTGTAAACATGTATATCCATTTTTAAAGCCTTCTGTAAATTTTAACCAATCAAAATAATTTTAATGATAAATGCGGACCAAATCAAACTATGAAACAAGGAGACATCTAAACTAAATGATTTCTCAACAATCCATATTATTTTTCCTTAACTGTATTACTACTATCAAAGGCATGATGGCATAAGGAAAAACGAATTTTCAAATCTACGCATCTATCTACCGGTAGCATACAAAGATTTAGACATTAAGTCACCAAGGGCTATGGATTGCAAGCTAATCACCTGTCATTGACCCAGGAAAAGGCTGTGACTAGACTCATAGAAATACTGGGACAGTTGGGCGATGGAGTAGGACCATCGTATTACACTGTAGGCCTTACCCAATGGGGAAAATACGTTCAGCATATGCCTATCTCAAGTCTTGAAAACCTATTCTTGTCGACTACGTGTGTGTAAAATTAACCACTTCAAACAGATGATAAATTTGCCTTGACTCATGTGTTAATGGCTAAGACTGAAGTGCGAAATATTCCTAATAAATTATGCCCTATAAATCAGAAACAACCCTAACCCGATCTAATGCTTTGGCCTGCCACACAAATCTCTTGGATGTCTAAAACACTCCTGTAGAGAGAGAGAGAGAGAGAGAGAGAGAGAGAGAGAGAGAGAGAGAGAGAGAGAGAGAGAGAGAGAGACCCTTTTCCCTACTTCCCTCTTTGGAGATTGGAAGCACCAATGTTTCAGGTGATAGAAAATGACTCATTCAGTAGACCATGACCATATTTCATGTCAATTTGAATACCTATGATCAAATTTTATCCAGGAATAATCTTTCGAGGGGATCTATGATGAAAGAAAATACGAAATTACGTTTCCAAGTAAAAAAAAATGATTTATCACATAATATCTCCTACCATTTACACCATGTGTGATATCGTTCGACGCTTCATTTTATGGTTGTTCTTGATAAGTTAACGTCAACTCCTAGTAAATTGCTAAGGCACAAAATTCCCACTTCTTGAGGTATCTCAAAAAAATAAAAATTTCATTATAAATCCCCATATTCATTACTTATCAAAGAATAAATATATATAATCTACGTTAAAAAATGCTCCCCATTTGATCCAAAGCTTGTTCTGGTAGAAAAAAATGTAAAAAGCAAAAATCCAATCTCCTCTACCTATCATCAGCATCTGATCCCGACCACCAGTTACGTACATGCTACTAAACTCCGATTACAGTAGTTTAAAGCTGCCGCCCTTTTACTACTCCATAAAACAGTAAAAAAAGTAACATTAATCGTGTTCACAAAATCTTGTAAAAGATACCACCCACCCACCTGACTTGGCATTTTCCAACTCTAATTTTACAGTCTAAAAGTTTTATATGCGGTCATTAATAAAACTAAGTCTTTTATTGATTATAAAGCAAACCCCTTTCATTAAGAAGAACGTTTTAATCTCCGTTCCAACCTCCAGTATCTAGAAGAGCAAAGTGGGCATCTTAACAGCGCTATAAAACTCGTCTTGAGACGGTTAACCACAACCCCCACTTAAAAAGAAATCAATCACAGTAAATCAGTTGACCTACTGTGGGAGGATGTGATAAACCTAACCACATTACCTGTATAGCAACAGAGTACGGTAAATGATAGACATCCTTAATCATACCTCGTCATTAACGACAACAAACAATGTCTCGTGAATTTAAGAGCTCATTAACCCTTGGCCCCCAACAAGGTACGCCAATATAGGTACCTTTTAATAACCCAAATGAATAAATAAGTACACAAATCAATAAATAAGACCAAAGTAATATCAAAATTTATGCAATACAAAGATGATGATGCTATCATTTATATTAATTTCAACATTAACAATTAAAATCAAGTCACAATAAAGTGGTTTTAATCTACCATCATACAATTATTTTCACATTCAAAATAATGGATAAATATATCTAGTATATAATCAATTCATTTAGTTCTCTCAGCTCTCCATTTATTCGTCTTTTTATTTGTTGTTTCTACTCTAAGTCCTGTTCACAGTCTATTTGAACTCTCAATCGTCGTTGCTCTTCACTTAGAGCTTTTGCTTCATCACTAGCCTAAACCATTTTACTGATGTGAAAAATAAATACCGTATCTTAACAAAATATAATATCGAGATAAATGAAATAATTCCCACTAAAAGATATAACTGAGATAAATCGAGCGAAACGAAAGAATGAAAGAACGAAAGAACTGTGAGTGAAGACGAAAGAAATCCGTGTCTATGGAGGTAATTGAATTCGTGTCTAGTGCGAGACAGATCTCAATAATTTGATAGGAAGCCTGTGTATCGAATCAATTTCAGACTCCTGCGAACCCTTCGTCCTTTCGTATCCTTCAATCCTCACTTGAAAAATGGAGATGTCCTGAATTTCTCATTTAACGACGAAACTAGCTAGAAGGCAAAGAGCAGAAAGATGGACAAGATGTTTTATTTCTTTTTTCATGACTCAATATCGTTTGATGGCATACTGTGAATGTGATTTTATTATTGATTTGCTCATGAAAAATGGGAAGAATATTGTTACACCAAAACATTTTATAGAATAATTATTGTTACATATAATTTCACGGTATAAAGGGCATCCATAAATAAAGAAAAAAGTTGGCATTTTAGAAAACAAATTTATTTCGAAAAGGTTGTAAAGTTACAACTATTATATGGATGTGCAAGAATTCTATTTGACAAATCTAAAAGAAATAATGACTGAAAAATAATTGAATATCTCCCTTCATGAAAATAAGTAGGGCTTTATTTAATTCCAACGAATAAAATCTATTTAAAAATTATATGAAATATTTGCCCGAACTTTCAATTTCCCAAGCTCTACTTCCCTTCCATTCCTTTTTTTTTTTTTTTTTTGTAGATCAAGATGACCACTGACAACCCTTGAAGGTCACTTTCACCCATTCCAGTACAGTAGACAAATTCATCCCTCAATTAGTGTCTGGAACACCCTTAATCGGAGAGATCTGGACACCTTTACAGCCTAATCATCAATCTTATCATCTTCGAGGCCAAGGCTTTTTGACGTCAACACGTTCCAGGAATTTCTTACCAAGTCGAACATTGTTCTTATCCAGCGAGACAAGTACCATATATCAGTTTCTAATCGAATTGCTTATCAAATGGAAACTTAACAGGCATAATCAATAACTATGAGAACACACACAAGAAACAGATAGAGATTTGCATTAAAAATCATTGAGACTTTTCTCTCCAAACAGCTAAATAAAATAGTGAATTCAATTCCTGGTTTATGAGAAAGTTACACTGACAAATGCTGTCATTATAGCAAACTCAAACTACTTAAAACGCAGAAATACATTGATTCCTTGGAAACAGCTCTTATGCCCTCAAAAGCGATGATATATTATTACCTAGATCTCGAAAAAATGATCACTCGCAGAAAATTTCTCAGAAAGAGTTACGACCTACATCTTATGAAAAACACTTAAAGATCAATAAAAAAAGTTTTCATCTACTTCCGATCTCTATCACTAGATATATTAAATTAGTGCAGCTTATGCTGTGAGATAACGAGAGAGAGAGAGAGAGAGAGAGAGAGAGAGAGAGAGAGAGAGATTTTATGGATGGTTTCATCTTCGTCCGATGAGGATTAAGTTATTGAGACCTAACCTTGCTCCATAGCATATGCTTTGATAGAGTAATGAACACTCCCTCCTGGAGTTTTTTTTTTTTTTTTTTTTTTTTTTTGTCTCACACACTCCATTCCATATCCAACTAAGAGCCCAATTCCCTGCTTATATCAATAGAGGAACCATGGATTTGTCGAAATAAGCCTATATCATTCCGCTGCGTCCGGTTTAAGATTCTAATACTAGTCCCTCCACTTTTAAGCTGAGTGCGATTATACCACGAGAGAGAGAGAGAGAGAGAGAGAGAGAGAGAGAGAGAGAGAGAGAGAGAGAGAGAGAGTCAATGGAATGTAGGACTAATCAATCAAACTGACTGGTTGAAGTTCCCCATTTCTCAAAATATCAACGAGAATCCGAATGATTGACGTGTACAGCGTAGTTGAATTAGTAACTTTTTCAGGAGAATAGATAAAAAGCAGCCATTTTAGTACATAATATAAATAAATCTATGCATAATGTAAGACAGTGAAACGATTTGATTCCATTCTTTAACGAGATGGAAGTGAGAATTTTTTTTCAAAAACAATATACCAAACAAGGAGGGACTAGTCTGCTTCATACGAGTTCTGACACAGCGCCTAATAAGAAAATCAGCTTAAAATAATTTTCAAGTCAAGAACATTGACCGGGGAAGAGGGTTAAAATCCCACGTCCTCAAAATTTAATATGAAGACCGAATGAAAGCATTGGATAAAGAGGCAGGAAGGAAATTTGTCTGGGGAAAGATTAAAAAAAGAAACTAAATTTTGTGCAAATATCATATCACAAAACATTATTATATCGGTCTTCCATAAAAAAACATCTCGCTGGCTTAAAAATGAGAAACGATGAGCAAGAAATGAGCACTGGACTTTGAAAGAATTTACAACAACCAAAGTACATTAAACGAATCATCAAGACAGAGAAAAGCGAACTCTTAAGAAAAAAAAGGAGACAAACAGTCTTGTGTAGCCATAAAAAGTTAACCGTTACTTACATCAGCTACAAAAGCGACCCCTAACATTCCTCCTTTTCTCACCTTTGAACGAGAGGTAATCCATGATTTTCACACACCCATGAAAAGTGGGCCGAATGCTCTCTCACAATTGCTCAACCAGCCTCCTACACCAACCAGTCATCTCCATAATGTTTACCCTACCTAGGGGAAACAAACCTTCACACTTCAGAATGGACACTATATATATATATATATATATATATATATATATATATATATATATATATATATATATATATATATGTGTGTGTGTGTGTGTGTGTGTGTGTGTGTGTGTGTGTGTATGCCCTTTTCCCTCACAAAGGGAACACCAATGAAAAAAAATGTCACAGCCACTTTCAAATAACTTACATGCCACTTGAGATACAGCCAATAAAAGGTCATCAGTATTTGGATATTAGGATCCCTTCTTCCCAATACCTGATTATTACTACCTATCTAACACTTTTCAGTTCATGCTCTCCTCCCTTCTAACACTAAAGAATTACGCTCAGTTCATCAGGCTATGGCGCTCCATTTTATTACTTATGTGGCTTAGTCATCTCAAAGAATTTTTATGCATTCTGTCACCTATAATTCTATTTATGACCACATTTTTCCCTTTTTTAATTTTTCGCAAGCGAGAAATCTTCTGAACCACGTCAAACTTTGGTTCCATTCACATTTAACATAAGAAGTCTATTTCATATCCACAGCACACACCCCACATCCTTTCTTGTTTCACCTCTTCTATCATACTACCAAATCATTTATATTTAATCCTAAATATCTAATCAAATACAGCGTTCCCATTCTTAAACAATCTATAATAATGTTCATCGTTTCTTTCCTGGTCTAGTACACCTTCTTTCGATATTGTTAATCCTACAGTATTGCATGGTCTACCATAAGAGTCGAACTTTTCCATCTATTTCTATTCCTTGCATCTTCTTCCCCCAAGTCCCACCACACCCATATCGGTCTTCCCCACATCAATCCATCTGATCCACTGGTGCACCGCACTCCTCTCCATCATTGGCATGTCCTTAGCTCTCTTAATTGGGTCCACCTCCTCTCTCCCCTTCCTAAGCCTTCTCCTTTACATTATATATAACAAACACTTTTCATATACCTTGACTCTCCCTCTTTTCCAGTATTGATATCCCAGTAATCCATCTCACGCTCTTCATTTCAGTTCTTTCCAACAGTCCCTCCGCTTTCCTCATAAGTGCCAAAGTTTCTGCTCCATATAATAGTATGGGCCTGATAACTATTATAAATCTTGATTTCGAACCTTAATGGCCTTTCAAACGTTTACCTTCTATCCCTTCCTTTCTAGTAATTTTTTTCCATGCTAAAACAATTTCTTGCAGTCTTTCTTCTGCGTTTCCTATGACTACTAAATCAACCGGATTTCCTTAACTCAAATTCCAGTGTCTATAATGACGAGGAACAAGAATGGACTCAAAATTGATCCTGATTGCGGCCAACCTCCATATGGAATACCCCTGTCTTCCCAATTGTGCTTGCCCCCTCATACATCTTCCTCACTAATTTCTCTGTTACAACTCTCTTTCTCAAATAAAAATAAACTAACACCTTAGTGCCTTGGCATATGCCCTTTCAAGATCCCCATAACACCTATAAAAATTATTGTTTCCTTCTAGATATTTTTCTTGGGAATGTCTTACAATGAAAATTGCATCCAATGTGCTCTTTCTTTTCATAAACCCGAATTTCCTCTCATCTATATCTATTCCAATTCACCCACATAACCTTACTCTTGTTCATGATTACTCCCAGTTTTCTCCTCTTACATAAAATTACAAACTCCTTCGCTCCTGCAGTTTCTCATTATCAAACAAAAATTCTACACTCTGACTTTTACTTATCTTATCCCATAACTTTAAATCTATATCTACTTTCCTTTCTGTGACTTCATGATTCCCTCCACTTACAAATATGAAACATTCCTGGAGGTAAAACTCTTATTTCAGGCATAGATTCATCGGTATATTCTTATGCATGCTTCATTTACATCAAGAAATATTCATGCCACTCAACAAATTATTTATGAAACATATGCATTCTACATCCTACATGTTGCCCCTTTTACTTTCCTGATCCCAATCCTACCATATACCTTCGCTGGTATACAACGTAATTTTTGGCCCCAATAATTTTAAGCCTCCTCTATTACCTTTACCTTTAAGCAATGGATTAATTATTCCCTATGAACTTACAAACACTATCAAGCATCTCAATCACACTATAATTACATTACAGTATTGCCTAATTTGTAATGCTATCAGTTCCTGGTGTCTTACCATTCTTCAGTTTCACAATTAACCTATCATATCAATAGTCACTTCATGGAACTTATTTAAACTTCCACTAACTCTTTCTACGCTAGTTTCAATCAACTCTATTTCTCTTGTGTTTTCCACATTCAATAGACTTCAAAATAATCCCTCAACAGCTGTTCTTTCGGACAGCATATTTCCTTTTGTACATTTTATTCTGAGACCCATTTGTTCTTTAACCATTCTTCTACGCATTTTTTTTAAATCAAATTACCTCTTTAAAATTCTTGCTCACTTTCCCTTCTCGATTATTATTACGAGTCTTATTTTTCTGTCACCCTTTCTTCCTGATTACCCCTATTTATTCTGCTATATACTATATAGTACGTGACATTGTGTTACCTCAAATAATCTGCATTTGTTTCCTCTAAATTATTCATTACCTCATCCTAACACTTATTACTTCTATTTTTTAATCCTGCCGTAATAACCACAAAACCTCCCGTTTGCACCAAAGATTCCATCATGTGATTTTGATAATACTGTACCTCATTCATTCCTTCCACCTACATGCTTTTAAACCCTGGTCCAAATTTCTTTAGTTTTATTCATACGTGATCTCACTCCCATATTATCAAACTTTTACAATAATTACATTTACAGCCATATTTTCACAATTTCCTTTAACTTCAACCTTATAGTGATGTTATATACCGCCTGGCACGTCTTTTCTCAATCCAAAAACTTGGTCTTCCATCTACTCCTCGCTAACACAATCTAGCCCACTCTCTTCTAAATAATTTCCTCTTTCCTAATCATAAAAATTAATATTCACCTTTGGAAACCACATACTACCAAAAACAAAAGCCCATTTTGAGCGCATTAACACATGTGGGGAAATATGTGCACATACTGCAAATATACAAATACTTCCTAATTTACAAATAATCCTATTTAGAAACTCGAGTGTGTCCACGTTTAATTCGTTTTTAAGAAAGTTCCAACTTCTGCTCAATGCATAAAACAAGTCATGACAAGAGAATTACAACCCTCTTAAGAGGCGCCTTTCATGGAAGGACCCACCACTGCACAAAATAAACCACCCTCTCATATAAGGCGTCGTGGTTATAAAAAGGTTAATAATGGTTGCGAATATCAAATAAACAAATATGTCATGAGAGAATTATTACAGCGATAAAAACAAGCGAGAACCAATCCAGCCACTTTCCAATTAACGGACACTTAAATAAGGTGTTCTCAAAACGCCAACGTGACGTAAAGGGAGGAGTGTCGAGGAGTCAACGCTGATAGCAACAATTAAGTGTGACGCATCACCCAGGGGGAAATTGCATTAACCAAACAGGGAAGCTCGATCTGGAGGGTAAGTAAACACAACGGAGCAGAAAACCTACTGATATAAAAACTCAAGTGATTTTTTTTATGAAATGCATCAAGGGCCATATGCTGTAAGTAAAATAAAAAATCGTAAAAACTTTCAAGAATAAGACCACTTTCAGTCTTATCACCGTCGCAAAGCTATTATGAGCATGGCTGTATGTATTCTATTTCAATTTTAGTGGCAAAAGCTGCACCAAAAACTAATGTAAAATATGCGTTAAAATCAACGTATTTTATATTGTTACTGTTTACAACTTTTTTTTATTCTCAATCAAAATGGCAGATGCCAAAAGAATATGTAGAGAGAGAGAGAGAGAGAGAGAGAGAGAGAGAGAGAGAGAGAGAGAGAGAGAGAGAGAGAGAGAGAGAGAGAGAGAGAGAGAGAGATTTATAATACATCTACAAATTATTAAAGAGAAACAATCAACTGATTAAAATCCGTCATCTTTAAAAGCACCATCATATTTCCAATTGCTCCGATAACCTTACCAACACTACTTCCCAGAGGAAGAGAGCTTTTGAGTTGGTGATGGATATACATTTGAATTTTTTTATCATAATCTTCGTGTATTTTACTAGTAAATATAATACTACATGTATGTAAATAGTAGAAAATGCAAGTTTTAGATATATTTTAAGTAACAATGAACTATTGATTTAAGCCATCTTGGTGACATACAAAACAGTAAAAGTTGCATCACGAGATTTCTTATTGCATAAAAATCTTTTACCCTTCCAAGAAACCCGCATTCTACTGTACCTTTCTTTCTTGGAAAACCACTTTCATTCAATATCAATTATATCATCGATAAAAAAAAAAAAAATAAAAGTCACAAAATTCTTCTAGACCGTTTTCGCTAAAATTGCCATTATTACTATGCTGCATTATGTTCATTCCTTGTGACCTATCGTTATTATACATGATATATGAACTTTCTATTTCTTTAAATTTTCTTACTACTGTTTATTACAATTTCCTAGTATCACTCGAACTAGAAAATTCAGAAAATGGCGGAAAATTTCAAGATAAAGGCAATATTTTAATACTTCCAATGGAGAGAGAGAGAGAGAGAGAGAGAGAGAGAGAGAGAGAGAGAGAGAGAGAGGAAGAGAGAGGAGAGAGAGAGAGAGAGGAGAGAGAGAGCACGTTACATTTCTTTTTCCAGTAACTCTGAAACTTCTCATCCTATTAAAATAAAATACATTTCTAGATAAAACTCTTGTTAAGTAAATCCTTTAAAAGCATGTTAATGGCTCGAGTCTATGAAGTAACACTCAACGCAATGGATTTAATAAAAAAAAAAAAAAAAAGTCAGAAAGTAGGCCACTAACATTGAAGTATAATCCCATTGCAAGGTAGTAAGTAACAGAGGTAGAAACTTACTCAAAATTATTACAAAGTCATATAGAAATTTCCAATTGAGCACAGACCTTTGTCCTGAAGTAGACCAGAAACTGTTGCATTTGTTGTTTATTGTATGTAATATAAAGAAATTTATTTCAATAGTTGTCCATTAATTCATTGCTGATCCCAATTCTCTCGTATTCTATGATGAATTTTCCTTTATCATTGATCATTACATTTCCATGCATTGTAAAGTGAACCTATGAGGACAATTAAGTGATTAATCCCGACATGTTCACGTAAAAGGCTTTAAATACATAAGAGTTTAACAGTTTCTGTGGTCTGAAAAACCCTTGTCTAAGTCTAATCATAATAGCTTTCTGCTCCGTTACTCGAGATGTCAGAACACCTACTTGAAGCTGATCATTCCTCTCTTCCCATAAGGGAAAGCAATCAATTCCAAAGCTCCCTCTCCTCACCGGAAGTTGATGGGAGAAGACTCATCTAATTTATATATGGCTGTAAAATAAGCGATAAAACGGCTAGAGTAAAGGATCTTATTCCTTCACAACCGGGGTTGCCCTGACCCACAAGTAATAAAAAGCTCGGATGGATAGGATGGAATCCCTTCGCAAAAGGAGGAGTCTTTTTAAGCCTTTGACTGCGGTACCGAAAAAGATAGGGTACATTTTGATAAACATGTATTGTTGTTTTGCTTTATATGCACATTCTTATAGTATTGATGTTGTCGTTTAATCTAGCTGTTACATCGGGAGGCTTCTTGCTTTGGTATAACTAAATCAAACAATTATACCTACGATTGCTACTTTGTTGCAGTTCAATAAAGCCGTTATATCCAAGTGTTTATTTTGTTGTTCAGTTGAGCAGCTATGCTTATTTATTTGTGTTTTGCTATTCTTTTAATCAAGAAGTTAATTCACTTACTAACTGTATTTGCTGATGATCAATCCAATATCTATTATCAGTTGTTAGTTGATTTCTGATATCAACATGCTTCTTAGTTCGATGTCATGGTTCAGTTAAGATTTTTGTACCAGATAAGATCTTGCTAAGCAAGTAAACAGTTTAGGGCGTTTATTCACAAATATAGTTTGCATTGCTATTAGCATACAGATTAATCAAGCTAAAATAGAAGCTCAATAGAAAATAAAATGGGAAATAAATTATATTAGAGAGAAAATAAACGATAACTAAGAATAATGATTTGAAATCTGTAGTAGAGAACTCCACATGACTGAGAGAGAGAGAGAGAGAGAGAGAGAGAGAGAGAGAGAGAGAGAGAGAGAGAGAGAGAGAGAGAGAGAA
>NC_090769.1:33925413-33927913 GCF_036898095.1 Palaemon carinicauda
CGACCACTCTTCAGGTTCGATTCTATTACAGGCTGTTTTTCGTCAATGACTCTCCTGAAGGATGCCAGATCCTCGGCAAACTTCGAAAGCGAATTGAGGTCGCCTACAAGAGGTCCGAGAGCGGTCAGCTCCGTGTCTTTCCTAATGACCCATTCAATGAGTTCCCTCAAAGACAAGAGAAGTGTATTCCAATTTTCCGCATTGCCTTCTAACCGGTTTTCTGTTTAAAGCAATAAAAAATACAGTAGATTAGAATAATTTCGTAAGACTTATCTAAAATAAAAGGAAATATGAAAAATAACACTTGAAAATTTATTTAGCTAACATAAAATTATTTATCCTAAAAAATGACACATGGAAACTATTGAAAGTTCACAGATAGAAAATAACTGAATAATTTTATAAATTAAAAGAAAAAACAGAACATTTTACTAATTGGAATTGTTAATCGTTTATGTTTTTAAAGTTTTTCCCTTTTTTTTAAAGGGCTTCTTGCATAGTAATTATTTGGCGACGATAACCATTCGAAGGCCTCTCCCACTTTATAAATACGAAGAGTTTTCACTACCCAAATTCTAACGATACTATTTAACCAAAGCTGAATGACCTAAGGAATCGTTCATATTGTCTGTTCGTAAAGAAAAAAAAATCTTTCATAAATATAAAAAATAATGGATTTGAAACTGAGAATCAAACAACAGTTCTATACAAACAACAAAAACAACTATTTTAATCTATCATCAATTCTAAATCCTACGAATCATTCTTGTTTCCAACGAAAGTTTTATTATTTATCCAATTCTAATTAACACTTATAAACAGAAATATTATACCAATTAAAGGTGGATGATCAAAACACATTCTTTCCATTTACAACAATTCATCATAAACAGAAAACTGATAATGGAAACTTCTTTTCAGAAGGTGCTAAGGGCATGGTGCACGGCCTTGGCAGGAAAATTTGAGTTTGGATCTGTTCATGTTTTTTTCTAGAAGTTTGAAGAAAGGAAAATTACAAATCCACGTGTAGTATATGGTATTCTGGAGAATGTCTAAGCCAAAATTGAAATTTCTTTAAATTGGAATCCATTACAAATGGTGGATTTTTGCGAAGGGGGAATTTTTTTTTTTTTTTTTTTTTTTTTTTTTTTTTTTTTTTTTTTTTTTTGAAGAGGGGGGGGGATTTAAAAAAACGGATTTTTATGCATGTAGTCAGAACTCTAAATCAGCATCAACTTCGGGAGGCGAATGAAAGTCATAATGGCCGATATTTGCAGATTTCGGGTTTCTGAATAGCGTAAAAGCTATAAACGTAAAAAATTTGAAAGGGTCTATAAATGGAGTAATATACAAGAGGATGTCAGCGAATATATCATCATCATCATTATCATATCCTCCTACGCCTATTGACACAAAGGATTTCAAAGGATTCACTGGCTAGATTTATCAAAGGATACTCAGTTCCTTGTGATGCGCAGGTGCTTATATTATCATGAAAATAAATCGAGGCTAAAGCGATGGCCAATAAACCAAAGGATGGATTTTAAAAGAATATGATTTAATTTTTTTTTTTTCTTAAACAGAATTCTGGGAATAAATATCACGAAATGTGGTAGATTGGGGGGTAAAAGGGAGATATGAAAAGGCTGTCATGATAACACGTGGAAAATTTGCAATCCCTGTGGAATAGATATATTTTAAAGATGATGAAAGCTAAACCACCCAAGTCAGACCTGCTATTGAATGAGCACCAAATTAATCAAGTTAAAATTATCTAAGCATATCTGCAAGGGAGTCAAGCTGTAAGACAAAGTAATAATGAGAAAATTGTTTTGATGAAGGGAGACCATAAGTGAAACAGAAACCGGCTTGTGATGGAAGAATTAAAGTCTTGAAAGGGGTCGAACACCATATTTTACTATGATGAAAGGGACATAACGTTGTAAATACTAGGCCTTCTTGACACACCATTGCACAAACATACAGGCTACCAAGATATTTATTCCTAACTGAAACAGGATTTATTCATTTATCTATTTTTGAATTTTGTTTCGTGAGATTTAACCAATCATCCAGTAGTCAAACGATGATAGGGGAAAAGGCTATAATGTTTTTCTAAGAAAAAAATAACCACCCTTCTGAAAACTCTCGTATAACACATAGTGCAAGTATCTTATTAGGATAGTTCAGAAGTTGCTTAGAAAAAATATCGTAGTCCATAAAAATTAAATATCACTAGAAAAGAAATATCCTTAATCACGTTTTTTTTTTTTTTAACTATATTTTAAGGAGATTTTTTATATAACAGATCGAAACTGGACTTCTGACGTTTAGCTCTGTAATTTAAAATGCAATTAATGAAGAAACTGGAAAGTTCTTCTACCTGATAGCGATGCTTTTATGTTTGAGGGTATTCCACCTTTGGTTTCATCTCTTCCAGACGGCGCTGAAGCATGACAGCTTCATCCTGATTCTCCAAAGTCCCGAGCAGTTTCTGGCC
>NC_090769.1:33935413-33938747 GCF_036898095.1 Palaemon carinicauda
AATAATCAATAGTACTGATAGAAAATATAAAAGGAAATAAATGTTTTATGGTTCTGTACGTCGTATATATATATATATATATATATATATATATATATATATATATATATATATATATATACATATACATATACACACACACACACACACATATATATATATATTATATTATATATATATATATATATATATATATATATATATATATATATATATATAAATATACAGTATACACAGGAAAATAGAATATGCAAATGGACTAAAAGTGTGTTAATAAATGGTATCGTTAAAAAATAATAAGGAAATAAATACGCCATGAATATAATTTTACACGAGGAAATTTGTAAAACTTTCCATATCTGATACAAATTAACAGGCATGTAATAGTTCCCGTATCGTACTAGTTCAACTTAAATGATAATCAAGAATAGAAATTACATGTGCGACTTTGGCAGTTACTACGCCAGTTCTCAATACAAAACCAATAATCCTCTTTTAATCATATTAATAAACTTCTACCCATTGTTGAGTACTTGTATTAAAAGCCTAACAAACAGCATGGACTTCATACTATTAACAAGAAACTGATTCAAGCAATAGATTACTATTCCCAAAAAATTCATAACTGTAAACTTACAGTATAATATTTGATACAAATGTCCGTTTGTTCTAAAAACACTACTTCAATTAAACCTCTAATCGTTCGACCTACACCGACCATCAATTTAGCATTAGTTGCATAATAAACTTTATGCAGCAAAACCGTTGTCAATATAAATATCTGTCCATTAACTTCAACATGCAAAGGCATTAACATAATCCCATGTTACATAAAATATTTGCAATCACAACATAACGACTATTAAGTTCGGGTAAAAATTATCGCAAGTGTTCGAAGTTTAGAAAATAAATTTTAACATATATTATTACTATCTTTCTAATTTAATTATTCTGTATGTAATGTAAGATCCACTTTTATGTACTAACCATCAATTCTGGTAAATAATTGATTTTTTTTTTTTTTTTTTTGAGGTTTTGCTTAGAAGAGATTTCAAGAAAGTTGTGTACAATTTTAAGGAATCAGAAAAATAAATTAACACACACACACACACACACACACACACACACACATATATATATATATATATTATATATATATATATATATATATATATAGTATATATATAGTGCAAATATAACATATATAATATAACACGATTTAAACAGCGCCCATTCAAGTATGTCACACGAAAAAACACTGGTATTTTAGCGTAAACATGTTCAACGTCCTTATGATGCATTCGTGTGAAATTGCGAGCAAATCATTAGATTAAAAGACCTAAAAATAAACGTGGAACAAAAGTGATGCCCATCTCTTGGGTACTGGTCAAAGCACGATCCTAGTCATGAAACAACATTCTTATCAGTAGAACCACTTACAACAACAACATCGTAAAACTGTGAAGTGCCCATTCTGAAAGCCATTTTCTACACCTCAATTTCAACAACTACATTAAATAAAGTCAAATTTTAAGTACCCCTTTATAGCCTTATTTTTACAACCTGATTTATGTTACAAAACCTTTTTCTTACATAGTAGATCGCTTTGAATTATACACTTGTCGATATCAAACTGAAAAAAAAAGGATAAGCTTACAAGAATGTTGAACGCATACTATTCAGTGATTGCTTTACCTAAGATTGATTTTCGGATAAAAATAGGGAAAAACTTACACTGAAAAAAAAAAGAGAGAGAGAGACGCTTTTAAATAGACCCCTCGCCCCACAGCGGAAAAAAATATGAATTAAGTAATTTCGAGATAATCCTTCAAATATAAAAATTTTACATAAATATACTGTAGATTTTTTGCAAGCAACTGATGTAATATTTCTCGAAGGCCCGAGATAAATGTGACTTGAAATCAAAGTTAACACCCATTACAATGAACTGTAAAGATTCATTGCAGTGCTGTCACTGCAGAGGGAATATTAAGTGGATGGCGTCTGGTATGGTACTGGTTAATCGACATTTTTGGTTTTACAACTGTCAAGCCTTTAACTAAATGACTCCACGACTTGTTAATCAATATCACTGAGAGCTTCTTAAAATGTGAGTCGCGTTTAACACTGCATTATGGAAGGGCGAATAAAAAGAGGCACTGCATGCATAATGGAATATCTTATAAGCTTTAGAATCGCCTCACTAAAAACTACAAAGAGTCGGGGACCGCTATCCTCTGGAACCAACCATTTACATTTGTTAAAACAAATTATTTACATGTCTCAAAGAATACCAATAAACGGAGTTTCAAAACGAGTGCTTCAAGATAATTAACCCAAAACTTGCATGGAAAATAATCGATTTAGGTTTCTAGTAAATTCACTATCAGGTATACCTTGACCAAATCTTGAATGATTCAATATGGCACGGACAGCTCCTAATTTTACTTCTGTTGAATATTGGTATGCAAGTTCTTAGATCTAAGAACAGTTGCTTTTTCAGAATGATTCTTCTGTAACCTTCAAATGAACCAAAGAGTTACGGGAGGCAAGTAATTTTGGAATCTATACAAACTTAGTTTTTAAAGTAGCAGTAGTTCCGTATGAAATCAGTTAGCCTACAAAATTACTTAGTATAAATTAAAAACCGAAAGTATACTGAACAAAGTAGGAAACACCTCAAAGAATTTATTTTAGAATTTTCCGGGCTCTTTGAATATAATGTACATCTTCTCGATATAATAATAATAATAATAATAATAATAATAATAATAATAACAATAATAATAATAATAATATGATAATAATAATAATAATAATAATAATAATAATAATAATAATAATAATAATAATAAATAATAAAAATAACAATAATAATAATGATAAAAAATAATAATAATAATAATAATAATAATAATAATAATAATAATAATCATCATAATCATCATCATCATCATCATCATCTCCTCCTACGACTATTGACGTTAAGGTTTCCATTAGATTTCGTTAATCGTCTCTATCTTGAGCTTTTAATACAACAACAATAATAATAATAATAATAATAATAATAATAATAATAATAATAATAATAATAATAATAATAATAATAATAATAATAATAATAATAATAATAATAATAATAATAAAGAAGAAATGCACGAATCACGAATACTGCACATCAGCAAAAGAATACCACTCAGTCCAAATACCTGAACACCTGTATACGGCAGATGAGAATGGATAAGGAGTTGCATAGTCATGATAGAGCAAACAACTGTTCGATCCATGTGGCATTATGGCAATCGGGTGGTTTATTTATTCAGTTTTGAATATC
>NC_090769.1:33951747-33954247 GCF_036898095.1 Palaemon carinicauda
GTCTGTCGAGGAAAGACAAGTATGAAATAGGTTGGTGGAATTGCAAGAACGTAATTTAGTAGTTGATACGTTTCTCAGGAATGGTTGACTTGAATATCTGTCTCTGGTGTTTCTACTGAATGTACAAGCTGAATCACTGTCTCTGACGTTTCTACCGATTGGACGAGTTGAATTTTATCTTTGTGTAAGGAAAGCGTTGGCAGAGGTAAACCATCATTTTCATTTGAAGTTCCTAAAACATTCATCATAAAAGTGCTCTGACTGACAAGATGAGACACCTGACAGATTGTCTGATAAGGAGAGCGCACTGTGGTTTTCACAAGAAATGAAGTCTCAGGATCAAACCGTTTCTATGATATAATTGAGTTCCATGTAAGAATGAATGTACGGGGAAAATCAGTACCTGGCAAACTTACATCAAGTGGAAACCTTTATCAAAACTTTAGTTACATTTTGAGGATATAGGGCGTAGATATTACGTTTCCTAAGTGGAGATAAGAATACAGAATAAGAATAATGTGACAATAAACGACTTTTTGTTTCTATCTAAACTACTGCCTATTAAAAGATTTGGTTTATAGCTGAATGAAATAATCTTTACATATATACGAATTTCCTATGAAAAAAAGTAAGGCATTAACTACCAGGTGAAATATATCCATTCTATCAAAGAACATAAAAATCTACCAAAACATCGTTGCCGGGTCAAAGTGGAGACACACAATCACGAACGCACTCGTACTCAAAATTAAAAAGTCGTTTTCATCAGATTATATTATAAAATCTTGTTTCTATAATAGAAATATATTTCAAATATCTCATTACTCATGCCATACGATCAATTCATAAAAAAAATAACCGTGAATAACAATTCTTAATACAATGAAGTCTTTGCCATGATCCAATAACCTTTTTTTTCAGGTACCCAACAGAACGACTCCACCTCGATCAGCCCTAAAAGGCAACACCATAACTTAGAAAAGTCATCTTAAAAAGGTTAGGCGGAATTTGTAATTAGATGCGCCCCTGGCAATTTGTGAATGTGGGAGAGGTAAATTACACGTGTCGCGGACACTAATCACATCAAATCGTGCAATATTCCGTGCAGTAAAGAACAACTATTGCGAAGATTTCCATAATGATAGAGAGTCCTATTCCACTTATTTCATGACATGTCTTTATTAAAAATTCGAGACAATGAAAATTTGCTTTTTAAGCTTTATATGAAAGTTCATTATTTAGGATTTTAATGTCGGGAATAATCTGATTTACTCCTAATGAAAATAAAAAGAACTCTAAAATATATTATATAAAAAATATTGATGAAGTTGCTCTATAATGTAGTGCTTCTCATGAAAATTTTTTTAATTTGGTTTTTATGAAGCATATTACTTAAAAAAATAAAAATAAAATGCATTTACCAGAGAAAAGCTAGGGATTGCAAATTTTATTCTCCATAGGAATAATAAAAATTTTAAACGTCTTGCAAAAGGTAATTGACATCTATCAAGTTCGCACCTAACACCGAATGATGAAAAAAGCAGTTATAAATTAAGATAAAATAAATAGTAATCTGTGACAAGATATTCTATAAAAAAAAAAAAAATCATGGTAGTAAGTGAATTTTCTTTCGTTTTATGTCCATTTCAGTGGTATATTTTTTCTTTTCATTGTGATTTATTTCATATCATTATATAAAATTACAAAATGCCTGTAATAAAAAGCTAACAAAAAGAAAAAAATAAATATGCTACAAGCATTCAGTTAGGAGAATAAAACTCAATATTAAGACATCGCCCAAAGATTAAACAAGATAAGAGAGCAGTTACCCTGGACGATGACTCCTATTCGCATTAAATTCCAGTCACACACTATTTGGTACAAAGGTGATAGTGGATGTCAGGCACAGCCTCCGGGTCCTATCATCCATCCCTTGAAAGGTCAAATCAATGATACTCACCCAAAATTCTAGATCAATGGCGACAGTCTCACAAGTGCCATTCTCCCTAACGATGGACGTCGGGGAGAGATAACGTAGCATGTCGTCGCCCCTCATGGCAGAGTTCACCTCCAGGACCCAATTATTTGCGGTCACCTCCTCGCCCTCTTCCCCCACACTACTCCCACCACATTCTCCTCCTTCTCCTCCTCCGCCGCCTCCTCCTCCTCCTCCTCCCCCACCACGTTTGCAATCCCTAACGCCACCACCCCCTTCACTCGTGGCGTCAAGAGGTACAGAGGAGGGAGGGCGCCCTGGAGGTGACCATGGTACCGGTGCTTCACCCGTGGCGGAATTTTCTTCTATCAGGCCCTGATGGGAAACAATTCGGACACTGCACCACCACCGCCGATGAGACTATCACTTCTACTGACACTGCATTCTGGGACATCCATGTCCTTAATCAGACATCGTTCGTCAAACTATTTGGTTCACTGGCCTAACCTCAAGATAAAACTCCTCTTCTTGTTAGACAAGAATTACCATGTTTATTGGTCTTTC
>NC_090769.1:33961747-33964247 GCF_036898095.1 Palaemon carinicauda
TGAACATAGTTTGAAAGTGAGGTTTGAACATAGTTTGAAAGTGAGGTTTGAACAAAGTTTGAAAGTGAGGTTTGAACATAGTTTGAAAGTGAGGTTTGAACAATGTTTGAAAGTGAGGTTTGAACATAGTTTGAAAGTGAGGTTTGAACAATGTTTGAAAGTGAGGTTTGAACAAGGTATGAAAGTGAGGTTTGAACATAGTTTGAAAGTGAGGTTTGAACATAATGCTTGAAAGTGAGGTTAGAATGTAAAATATGAATATTTGGAAGCGATTCATGGGTGAGGTTTGAACGTGGTTTGAAAATGAAGTTTGAATATAAAAAGGGGAAAGGTACAATTTGGGATATCTGTAAATTTTTCCAAGGTACAACTTCATGATAACTATGTACTTGGCTAATTGAGAGTACAGTGTATTTGAGGATTATATTGGTATTTGCGGATATAATGAAGCCCATTATCGGATAAATAAAAATGTTTAAGCGTTGTTCTTTTATTCAAGAAATGAAATGCCATCGCCATATATTGAGAACAGATGAAAAAAAAAAAACAACATAAAACTAAAATAGGAGATGGAGACCCCGGGGGGCGTGTGCTTTTAACATAAGTAGATTAAGTTAATCCCCTGACGTGCAAATCCCTAACGTGCGGACTCTAGTACACTATTATACACAGGAAATTATGCATTTTACAGACAAGGGGACTATAGCATTAAAGCCTGTTTGAAAGGCTGTTCACATTTCAGCAAATACAACAGCATTAACTGGACAAAAAATATCCGCTCTTCGTCGGAAAACAGGTTGGTAATTTGATAAGCCGTAATCAGTTGGATGATTTCTCTCCTTAATAAAGCATCACCATTACCACAGGGTAGAAGAGACTCTTTAGCTTTGGTAAGCAGCTCTTCTAGGAGAAGGACACTATCAAAATCAAACCATTGTTCTCTAGTCTTGGGTAGTGCCATAACCTCTGTACTATGGTGTTCCACTATCTTGGGTTAGAGTTCTCTTGCTTGAGGGTACACTCGGGCAAACTCTCCTATCTTATTTCTCTCCCTCTTGTTTTGTTAGTTTTTGTAGTTTATATAGGAGATTTTATATTTGTTACTCTTCTTAAAATATTATATTTTCCCTGTTGGAGCCCCTGGGCTTGGATGCTTTTCCAACTAGGGTTGTGGCTTAGCAAGTAATAATAATAATAATAATAATAATAATAATAATAATAATAATAATAATAATAATAATAATAATAATAATAATATGTTATGGATTAAAACAAGATATTGTGAAGATATTTTTCAGCATTACTATGAATTAAACAATGATATAATCTACCAGGCAAGTAAAAATTTCATATCAATGTTTATTGTATTGTAAGAAAACGAATATTCCTAAATATCATGAGCAACGGACAAATTCGTGTATTATCAACTATTCAGTCATGAAGAAAAACCCATCATGTTCTTTTAAAAATCTATATTGTCCGTACTCAGCTACAATGATTTACACAGGTAAACATGTAAAAAAAGAAAAAAAAAACATTGTGGTAAAACAAGTAATTTTTCTCTCAGAGAGAGAGAGAGGGAGAGAGAGAGAGAGAGAGAGAGAGAGAGAGAGAGAGAGAGAGAGAGAGAGAGAGAGAGAGAGAGAGAGAGAGAGAGGATCATTTGCTAGTAACCAAACACTACGATAGAAACCTCAGAATCCTAAAACATATTAGATATCTAATGTAATGCGCACGTCCCTCTGGCTGCAACTGGATTCAGTTGTTATCCTGTGATCTCCCATGACCAGACTTCGTACTCAGAAAAAGAAAAAGGAAACGAAAAGATAACAATTGAATAAATTAAATACTATCGTATAAAATCATAAACTTTACGCGAAAAAAAAAGTCAAAGGGATTACTTAACAACGGCATTTACACTGGGGGTAACGGAGAAGTACTTTTTAAATCTAGGTAATGCATAAAATATCTGGTCAGAACCGAAAATTAGTTGCCATCAAATCTACTTTATTTGCTTTATTAGAAAATGATAAATATCATTTTCTTCTCATTGATTTTGCTGCAAAAAAAAAAAAAAAAAAAAAAAAAAAAAAAAAAAAAAAAAAAAAAATCATTCTGTAACATAATACAGTACCTTTAGACAGCAGGAATATTCCGAACAATAATTTTCCCAATTTTGCAAACAACAAATGCATAAAAGTTACATCTACAAAAAAAAAAACATGATCAAAATAAAATCTTCCAATATTTGATTAAAAGAATTTGTATAAAGTATGACTACTGTGAAAGCACAAAAAGACTGAAGCCTGTGTTGATTCGCATTGCAGTAAACAAAGGATCAAAAGCGTTATTTATAAAGAACTCTCCTTGTAAACTACGGAAACCTAATGGAACAGAAATTTATATACAACACTAACAACAACAACAACAACAAACAACATTGTTATCTTAATTCCAGTTGCATTGTTATTGCTCATATTTCTCTTGTGATGTAGAAACT
>NC_090769.1:33971747-33979247 GCF_036898095.1 Palaemon carinicauda
TCTGTTCACTTGCAACCAAAAGCAAGCGGAACGCCTAACAAGCTGTCCAGTGACTGGAAGTTTTCTTTGAACGTCTACTCCCAGTATATAATTCTCTCCTACGATGTGAAAGGTGTGGATTTAATATCATTGAACCCACTTCACACGATTTATCAATGACATTAAAAATTACGACTCAGGATATAAATGAATTTCATTCAAATACTATTTAATCTAGATTTAATGGGGACTACATTTTAAATTAAATAATAAAGTGAAGATTAAATAAGCTTATATCACGACATGGTACTGCAATGGAAAGGGATCAGGGTAGAGGAAAAGACTTTCACAATATAAAAAATAATGGGACAACTTTTAAAAGAAGGGCACGTATAACCAGTGTTTCAAAGCGGCACATAACCGGTATAGCCATCATGGAAAACGGGAATGAAAAAATTTCAATAACTTTGTGCTATAAAGACAGCAAGTCTGAGAACTGATTGGTAATATCTCTGCCTGGAATTTGCCAGTCGGAGGTTCGAGCCCCACTCAGTCTCATTAGTGCCATTAGTGTCTGCAACCTTACCATCCTTGTAAGTTAAGATTAGGGGGTTTGGGGGAACCTTAAGGTCTATCTGCTGAGTCATCAGCTGCCATTGCCTGGCCCTCCCTGGTCTTAGCTTGGGTGGAGAAGGGGCTTGGGCGCTGATCATATAATATACGGTCAGTGTCTAAGGCATTGACCTGCTTGATAGGGCAATGTCACTGTCCCTTGCTTCTGCCATTCATGAGTGGCCTTTAAACATTTAAACCTTAGTCAATTTGAAATGCAGTGACTTGGCAGTCATTGATATAAAAGAATATTATAATTTCTGAAAATACAAATGAAGCGATGAATTGCCAAAATAGTCTAAATATAATTGCTATAGATGTTCATTTTACCTTCATTAGGTCTATCGGCAAATGTCAATCCTTTAACCATTTTTTCAAAAGCAAATATGCTATAATCATACACCTGTTTCGTAATTATTACATGTACTGTATAAATCATTTCAAAAACTTTCATATATATGTGCATTTGAACATTAAAAACTAGTATTTTAGAAGTTATAATCCTTCAAGGATTTTATTAAATCTCAGATAAAAACTAACTTTTAGTTTTGTTAGATATTTCTATTTCAAATTGTTCTAGTTCAAAACAATTTAAGAGATTTATAAACAGAAAAATGTAAGCATAATAACATATAAGCACAAAAAAAAAATGCATTTTCATATGATTTAGTATTCTAGTACATCAGAAATTATTAAAAAATAATTATTTCTTTAGCAAGTACTTTCACCAAAGTGTTTCTCTCCATTGCTTGAAGATTAGCTGGTATTAAAAGAATACTCCAGAGAGATACAAGAATTCGGTCAATCCAGCATCTTTGACAAAACCTTACAATATGACTAAATTGCTCATGGACACACCTAAAATATTGCTTCTTCGAAGCTTCAGACTGGCACATCACCCTTTATAAATGAATAAAAATAAATAAATAAAAATAAAAATAAAAAATAAATAAATAAAAATAAATAGTCTAAAATATTGATGACGTCTTTCTGGAAATTTTATTTCTGATTTTTACGTGACTCGATATATTCGCTTTAAATGATTCTTGTAAGGTCTACAAATAGACATTTACGGTTTTTTCTATCAAGACCAACCCGAGTAAATTCCCCAAGATTAAGAGAAATGCGGATTATGGAGTGCTCATGAACCCATCTATGAATAAATTGTATTTCACTACGTCAGAAAATAACCAAGGACAGTTTGCTGGTGATCCATATTCACCCCTTGGCTCCCTATAATTCAAACTTTATTCGGTCCTCCCAAGTGATGAACGCTCCTGGTAAGTATCGTAAGTCTCCCAGACGTTGAAAAAACACCTCGAGACGGAGACGTGTCGCAACGGACTCATCCTTGAAAAAAAAAGAAGGAAAGAAAGACCCGAACGATCATGAAAGCTATAAAACCGTCTGGTGGGTGTTTGTTCTACAGAAGGAGATTCCTTTTCCATAAAGCCCATATCTCTATCTAAAAGTACCCCGCTGTCACCCTACCGGTAATCATTGGCCTCATTAACATGATGGAAAGCGTGGACGAAAAGAAGGCTTATGCCTAGCTTAATCTAAAAACAACGGCCGGGAGTTGGTTAGGACATAACTGATCGTGGGATGAATAGCAATATGTTCCGCTCAACGGACACTGAAGGGTGCACACAAATTATACGGCACGAATAACAGAAATGATTTTTGAAATAAAATTAGGGGAGGAAACCTAATTACTTATTATCATCATTGCTATTCTTGAAAAAAAAAAGGACAAATTTGTCTTTGAATGTTCAATAAGCTTCAACAGAACACACAATTTTTTAAGGAAAAGTCACAAATATAGGAGAGAAAATAGGCAGGACAGATTAGATAATACTAATAACTGTATATGTATTAAAATCACTTAATCAAACAAATTAAGAATCAGCTCTATTCTGCTTCAGAGAGCCTTAGAGTCTCTTTTAAACTCAGGGTTTCAACATTCATGACACTCAGACAGTTTTTGCGGCATCTAACAATGGGTACTGTGAACCTTGTTTTTTTTTTTTTTTTTTTTTTTTTAATAACGTTCTACTGTATAATAGTTAATTCATTCAAAATAGTTCCGAGGCTCTACATCCGGTGTACGTAGCACGATACAAATACATCTGTGAATAAAACTAATTATAAAATAAACAACTGAAATGATATCAATTATCGTTATCTTTTCCTCTCACCAAAGCAAGGCACAACAAAACGTATGAAAAATGGAGGTCTCCTGCTGGCCACCCCAAGGATACAGGCAATGATGGCGTTAAATTGATGCTTATGATGCGATCACTGAAGAGGGATGGGCGCAGCCATAACAAGATGGCAGGATGCAAAGATGGCTGGTAATGTGCATGACATCATCCAAATATTCTTTTATTTTGTAAACAATATTCAAACACAAAAGGGGTAGACAAAAGAGAAGCCTTAATAGAAATACCATTGAAACTTCAAAACAAAACCAAGAGAACCATAAAAAAGCAAAGGTAATTTTCTGAATTACAAAATGAAGTAAACTGGGCTTCAACCTTGGAACAAACTAACTCCATAGTGCGAAGTGTCACAGAAGAGGTGAAGGAGAGACTATGGCATATGAGCAAACAGGATGAAGTATGAGACATAACATGAAGTGGGGGAATTGGGGGCGAAGATGGAGAGATGCTTCATAAGAAAATAAGCCATGGGCACCTATCCAATTGCTTAAGGGTTCTGAAACATTTCATAACAGCTAACAATATCCACAACTCGGCATAACACACAACTCACCGTAGCACACACACAAGCTCATAAAACACGTTTCTTGACGATAAAGTAGCTTTCGACGCTTCTGTTGCCATAATAAACGGAGACTTTAAGAAGAGGAATTAAAGAGCAACACAGCCTGTCACACTAACGCTAACACGCCTAATTACTCCGCCAGATGACAAGGTATTATATTACAAGGGCCTTCCTTCTCAATTACAAAATAAACTGGCAAGGTTTTTCCCTCTTAATGGATTGGCTCTTGCCTTTTAGAACAGTCAGTCTGACAAGATAAGGATTAAGGTAATACTTGGAAAAATATTCGTTCGGTGACTAAACATACATTTAATTTTACCACTTCTTAAGGACGACGCTAAGTTTTCCATTAAATATTTCACACACACATACAAACATATATACACACACACACACACACACACACACACACACACACACACACACACACACACATATATATATATATATATATATATATATATATATATATATATATATATATATATATATATATATATATATGTGTGTGTGTGTGTGTGTGTGTGTGTGTGTGTGTGTTATACGTATAATTACTTACTTAGCTGTAGTGGTGGAATTTTAAAGTAGTTTAAATTGGAGAGTGAAATATAAAAGTTTTTTTAAGCAGGGCCGTACTCAGTTACTTCATTGTTTCAAAACCAATTAATGTAGAAAAATTGCAAAGCAGACAGTTGATAGATTGCATCAACTACATATTCTTAGTACGTGGATACTTAATTGTATTTGAAGGTAAGATCTACAAAATATCAAGGATCAAATGAACATTGACAGTATGGTAAGTCTCAAGGACAAATATGAGACTTTCCTGTCACGTGGAGCGATGTAATTATGCGATCTTCGTAGGACACTTGCACCTCTTTCGTACTAATGAAATGGAATAGCATTAATATACTTTAGCTCGCAACAACACTGACGATGGATATTCGGATACAAGTCCCTTTGGTTGGCCTGTTAGGCAGATACAAATTTGGCCATTCCTTTAAGTTCATTCTGCTGTTTTCACCGTCCATCTTTGATTTTCATTATCACCACATATGGACTTTGAGAGAGCAGTAGTTTTTTTTTTTTTTGAAAGGTGTAACCAGCGTTGCAATTCTCATGGCTTCATCCCTATGAAGTGAATAAGTAACACTTATTCCATACATGCGTTTGAATCAATCTTAATAATCATATTCACAAATACAAAATTATGTTGTACAAAGGACTAAATGAAGACAGATGCTACTCAGATTGATACAAGAGAAGCTCCGCTGACCATAAGTCACAGAAGAGCTAATAAAAAGTTGGACCTTTCCAAATTTTGGGTGGTGCCCTGGCACCCAGGCAATCCCCGGGGATACGGACCTAAAAATGGACTTCAAGTGGTTCAAGATTAGGTTACCGGGCAACATGGAGCGCTTGCAGATATAGTCGTATTAGGAAGATGAACAAAATACCTGGGCTATAGAGCAAAATAGCGAAGCATGGAGTTTAAATAAGAAAAGAGAAGCTTTGAATTGATTTGAAGGATGGATAACCATAGCCAACAGAGATGTTGAGAGAAAAGGGAGAGCTGTTTATGTTTCAATACTTTGAGCTGTTCGTTCCTCTAACAGGGGGTGACACCTTTAAAAATAAAAGATTATGATCAATGCCATATGCACAACTAAACAGCAGAATTATGAATGAACCTCATGAAAGAAAACGATTCAGCAAAACTAACTGCTTCATAAACCTACACGGAGGATACACTATCAGCAAATCAAACCCCTACACACACTGTGCGAGTCACCTCCATCATGCATGAACTCTCATGCTTCCTGGAGGGCACAAACACATCGCATGAAAAGATCTGCACGAGTCTGCACGCAAAAGTATGAAAAGAAAACGTCAGTAGCTCAGCTGTGTAACAATATTCACCAAAGTATTATCCATGAAATAATGAGATCCTCATTTAAGGCACACCTCATTAAGATGATCCCAAACTGCTTTATACTGCACCAAGGTCATTATACTGTTTGGCAAACATGAACTTATTTTCTGAGTCATCACGAGTCATACATGGTGACAATCTTCTTCTTTCCCACCCTTATCCATACATTAAGGGGTTGGTTGCCTGATGGGTAGTATCTGGCATGGTTAAAAATTTTCAGAGTTTTTACGATCATTATTATTATCATTAATTGCTAAGCTACAACCCTAGTTGGAAAAGCACAATGCTATAAGCCCAGGGGCTCCAACAGGGAAAATAGCCCAGTGAGGAAAGGATACAAGGAAAAAATAAATATATTAAGAATAATAAAATAAATATCTCCTATGTAAACTATAAAACTTTAACAAAACATGAGAAAGAGAAATTAGATAGAATAGTGTGCCCGAGTGTACCCTCAAGCAAGAGAACTCTAACCCAAGATAGTAGAAGACCATGGTACAGAGGCTATGGCACTACCCTAGACTAGAGAAGAATGGTTTAATTTTGGAGTGTCCTTCTCCTAGAAGAGCTGCTTACCATAGCTAAAGAGTCTCTTCTACCCTTGCAGTCTTCAAGCACAGTTATTGCCTGTCGATTTAGTAATTGCAAGACACGAAATACATTCGGTGGTAGGTAGTATTCTTACACCCCTACCACAGGGGTATCATACATGGTGTCAATATAGTTAGAAAATAATATGATAGTAAGAAGATTTGAATATATACACATTCGTATGCAAAAATACTTCATACACTTAAGAGTAATATAGTTAATGTATATGCAGCTATCAAAAATTATTGTTTTCAAGATGACATTTACCCGAAGAAATCACAGCCAAAACAAGAAAATTTGAAGACTGCAAGATAATACCCGCTAGGGCTGAAAGATTCTTCGTCTCTTTCCAAGATTTCTCTTATCCATATACGAAACTATCCTAGGACATGTTCACTTGTTAATAACGAAAAAAATTTTAGTGTGTTAAATCAAAACATTACTTCATTGACATCTTCTTAAAGTATATTAACAACCGAACATAAACAAAAGAAAAGCCTGGATAAAAAAACGTGTATATGCGATTGAAGATGAAATTTTTATTTAATAAATTATTTTTCCAAAAGTATCACTCTCGCAATAATCATCTAATATCAACAAATACCTCGGCATAATTTCAGTTATAGGGGCATCCGCTGATAAACATTACAATACACATCAACTTGATAAAAAATTATAATATATTTCATAAGTAAAAATACATAAACAGAATAATATAGCAGCTATAAAATAGAATAAAAGTCAAGATATAAAATTTGACTGATGCTAATAAAATATTTTGAGGCGGTTAACAATACGCAAAAACACATATTTTAGGAAAATTGACTATTCACCTCAAGTTCGGGATACCTATCTAAAGATTTCATAATCGCAGACTACATACAGCCTGAGAGACGTGAAATGTTTAATGCAGCAGGTAGGAACGTGGCTCAACTCACAACACATATATTATAGGCCGATAAACAGTAAATAATTGCTAATAAAACCAATGCAATACTTATACAATATGATAGGATACCCGTAAGCACTCAATCTATTAATATAAATACCCAAGACTGCGCAAATCTACTTTCACAAAATAGGATATTTAGTCATCAAACTTATTTCTTTCATGAATTTCTTCTTCTTTGTCTGCATCCTTTCCCACTTCTATGTGGGGTCGATGTTTCTGGCCAGCGCTCTCCATCTACCTCTACCTTTCATGAAAATTGGAACCATTTCTTGAATGATAATTGCAAACTAGGTTTAACTAATAGTAGGATTATCGAAGGCCAGAAAATCTTACAAAATCTTACACACCACGTTGGTCCTGTAAGAAAACGTTCGACAACCAATCTAAGTATCTTGGGAAAAAAAAAAAAAAAAAAAAAGGAACGTGTGTTGTGTTTAATTGATATGATTAAGGAATTAAGGACCTTTGGTCATCGCTTACATGCAAGAAAACAATATGAATAACTCGAAGCATCTGACTCGTATAAAAGAGATTCGTTAAGATCAGTACGCAATTCTCACGTTACCAGAAGCTATGTAAGCTGACGGACAGTATAAAAAGCAGATACATGGTGACTAAGGACAATAAACAGCTAAATATGCAAACA
>NC_090769.1:33981747-33984247 GCF_036898095.1 Palaemon carinicauda
TACAGAGTTACAAGGCTAATTATTGTCTTTATTTGCGACCATAGATCATGAGTGCTGAAACGACAAGTTAGGTCTGTGTATATATAACATTAGGGACTGGCTGTAGAGGGTCTGGGTCATTAAAATGCATAAATTCGAAGTTTAACTTATAGTTACTGGGCAAGTCAGTGAACACGAACTTCAGTGAACTTTAAAATTTGGACCATCTGTAAAGAAAATTACCAATATATGAATATCTTTTGAATAATTTCAGCCCCGTGAGGCAAGGATTACATGGGCGGGGTCCTATCGATTTGTCAGCATTATTATTATTATTATTATTATTATTATTATTATTATTATTATTACTTGCTAAGCTACAAACCTGGTTGGAAAAGCAGGATGCTATGAGCCCACGGTCTCCAACAGGGAAACTAGCCCAGTGAGGAATTAGGAAACAAGGAAAAATAAAACTTTAAGAACATTACCATTAAAATAAATATTTCCTATACAAACTATAAACATTTTAACAAAACAAGAGGAGGAGAAATTTTTACTTACTCTTCCTCTTTTCTCTCTCCTCACCAGCTACGACCTGCAACGGTTGGCTAATAACTATGTACCCAATTTATTGCTTAGGTGAGCAGAGGCGTTCTCAATATTTAAGAACATGCCCACCCCCACCTGTCCGGTCAGAGAGACGAAACTCGAACTTTACCATTGCAAGCTAGGTACACTACAGAAAGCGCCATGAGAGAGAGAGAGAGAGAGAGAGAGAGAGAGAGAGAGAGAGAGAGAGAGAGACCAAATTGCTTATTTTTTACGCAAATGATTGTAAAAATAGTATGCAAAGTAACGTGCTTTCATCTACATCGGAAAAATCAAGCTCCTTTTTTTTCTCACCTTGTCTTACTAAAAGCAAAGGAACTCGCCAAACAAAAACAGAAATTTTATTACTATTAATAATAAAAATTCACAAAGCCATACTGTAACTCGATGCTGATGAAAAGACAAACCGGAAGAAGAAAATTTATTCCAACTACGATCCGGAAAGAGAAAAAATTTCTCATCGTCATCGGAATTAGCAAGTATCTGTTACTAAAACCCATTAAATGCTCCAGCCGTTGAGATATGCTAATTAGTCACCCATAAAGTGGGAACATGAGAAAAGAAGACAGAAAGATGTCTCACATACCAGACGATGTTTTCGTCTGCTTCATTTAATCCCCTTTCGTGACATAGTAAAATGCGTCCATGGGTAAACACCTCTCAAATTCACTGGCATAGCTTGGCTTAACGTCGTTATGGCCAGAAGGGACACACAACTATAACTACACGGATTCATAGCTAGGCTGGATGAATGTATGCATCCCTTAGTTATTTAACACTTGACAACAAAATCGCTAAATCATATATAACAATTTAGAAAATTGAAATGTCAAGATGAAATAAAAAAGGTCCTATTCTGTATGTTAGAACTAGCAAGATTGATGCTTAATTGCACAAATCTAAATTCAAAACGTATTATTGAGAACCAGCTGTTAAATATTCAAATATATTTGGATTAAATTTATATATTTTGGGCAAAATGGCCGGCGTTGGACCCGGGATGCCGATCAGCGTCAAGGTAAAACTTGGGAGGAGTGATTGAACCCTACAACTGCATTATAAAAAAAAAAAAAAAAAAAAAAAATGTTGGAAAGCGATAGAAGAGAGGGAGATGAAACAAAGATGTAAGACATATTTGGCTCTAATAAAATCATTAATAAAAAAAAAAAAAACATATATTACAAAGACTAACCCCTGAATTAAATAGAAGATAGCACTGAAATAATAATAAAACCAAAACATGGCTCGCCAAAGACCCTTACAAGATTATTATCGTTGTCTTCATCATTGCAACCATTTTAAAGGAATTAATTTCTAGGGTTCCCAAAATAAGGATATTTCTTACAATCAACTGAACTAGGCAATTATCACTTATTCATCATTTACAGTAAATATGTTAAAGTCTAACATGACTCCACTACTAATTTTGAAGATTTTTAAAGATCCATCGTTTGAAAATAGGTTAGTTTTCAGGTGTGCCAATATATTTTGGCTGGTTCTTAAAGTTCTCTATTAGTGCATTCAAACAACAACTTCTATTTTGTTTGTGCTAAGCCACAGATGAAAAAATTGAGCATAGTGTAAATTTTCAAATATTCAATTAGAGCAAACATTGGTATAAAATGATGGACCTAAATGTGACTGTTATTATTATTATTATTATTATTATTATTATTATTATTATTATTATTATTATTAATACTTGCTACGCTACAACCCTAGTTGGAAAAGCAGGATGCTATAAAAACCAAGGGCCCCAACAGGGGAAATAGCCCAGTGAGGAAAGGAAACAAGGAAAAATAAAATATTTCAAGAAAAGTAACGGTAATTCGATAAATACTAATTACAGTAAATAAAGCCAGAGCTATAATTAAAGAATTGACAGCCTACACCCTGATGTTTTGAAATCTAT
>NC_090769.1:33986747-33991747 GCF_036898095.1 Palaemon carinicauda
ATAAATAAATTAAATCCAGTTATTTATAATTTCATGCTTGAAGTCAACCCAAAATGAAGTCTAAGATACTATGAGATTTATTTGAATAACATAATCTAGATATTGAAACAATGTTTTTTCAAACAATTTTCTAAGTAAAAAAAATAGACACTATAAGAGCCGAGAGGCATCTACATACTAAAACAATGTTTTTCAAACACAATTTTCTAAGTAAAAAAAAAAAAAAAAGACACTGCAAGAGGCGAGAGGCATTATATTTTCTCCTTATAAGAACGAGGGTTAAGTACACAGAGTGATAAGTCACGACTCAAGTCAATGTTGATATTACCATGAGAATGAGCATATCCATATTCTACGAAAGTACTATGTGCAATTTTTAAGTCTCGCCAAAAAAAAAAAAAAAAAAAAAAAAAAAAAATAAAGAAGACAACATACTTGAAGCCCTAACAAGAGTGGTTTGTTTATTTGTTCTTAGAAGCTTTCTCGTTTCTTCTCTGTCAATTCAACACTTCAAGCGACCCATCTTCGTACTCACTCCAATGTCGACACGAGCTTAGCGGACATCTCCCACTGTCATACTCTCTCAAGGGATTCATTCGAACACTACAGTAAACAAACTGAAGTATTCTTCCAACAACGTCTCAAGACTTAAAGCTGAGGTCAGCATTTCATATACATAATCTATTATTCTTACAATCTTCAAGTTTGTGATGAATCATAAAGGGAATATAGTAGGAATGTTATTTAAAATTATATTTCTGATAAAAATAATCATGATATGACAAGTTCCTCTGATGATAACCCTTTCCATTAATGAAAAGAGGCTAGAAAACTGGCATCAGCATTAAACAAAATAACTTTGATTTTAATGATACGTTTCGCATATCCGGTTGTCTTTAATGATATAAAATAAACAATTGAGGAAAACTATGGGAATAAACATTGATCATGGCTCCTGACTTTTAAAGGTAATTAAAACAACAATTATGATCTATAGAGAAATATATAGTTTAAACGGGGATTTGAAGTGAATCAACATAAAGAAAACCATAAAAAATTCATTATGGTATCCTTAAAAAGGATTTAATATCCTCATTAAGAACAACCATCTTGAATTTTGAACGGTTTGCCCAATATTTCCACTCGGAAGCAAGCATATGCGCTGCCACCATGATTGATACAAGTACAACCGTGTGTTCAAGTAGGCTGTATTTCACCTTCAAAGGCGGATTTGGGCTTTGTCATCATGACGTAATGTCTCTGCGCACATGCGGATGAAATGGTGTAACCTGATGAAAGAGCACCGCATTCAAGAGAATATTTTGAGAGAAAACTCACCACAAAGAGGATAAACTTCGTAGATCTAATCAATTATTATGGAAGTTTTACAATTCCGATATAAAGACAGGTGTGATGTTACTTAAGTGTTTCTCAAAATACAGAAGAAAACAAAATCGAAAAACCATTATTCCTCACATATCAAGCGACACAAGCACCCATATATTCACTCATTATCATCATCATCATCTCCTCTTACCCCTATTGACGCAAAGTGCCTCGGTTAGATTTCGTCAGTCGTCCCTCTTCTGAGCTTTTAAATCAATAACTCTCCATTCATCCTCTCCCACGTCACGCTTCATCGTCCTCAGCCATGTAGGCCTGGGGCCTTCCAACTCTTCTAGTCCCTAACAGAGCAGCTTTATATATATATATATATATATATATATATATATATATATATATATATATATATATATATATATATATATATAGATATATATATATATATATATATATATATATATATATATATATATATATATATATATATATATATATATATATATATATATATATATATATATATATATATATACATATCAACAGATTGAACTCTACAAACATTCATTAAGGACAAGTTGGGTAGAGTTTAAGAACGCAGTAAATTTCCAGTGTCATAAGTTTCTACAATGATATTACTATTAACCCAACCTATACATCATGCATTACTTTTGTGCATTTAGTTTTCACACCATGAATTGCTAAATATCTGGGCCGTTTCATTTCAACACTTCTGCCATCTTGTCATCCGCTCACTTTATGTCCTGATCTCTCCTTTCTTTCTTATACCGCAGCGTCATTCATCGTTCATACGCACTTTTCCTCTTTGCTTTTTTTGCTTTGTTTATTTTCATGTACCGTATATTTATAGCAATTAAACCAGGAAATGTTTACAAGAATTGAATACAGATACTTCTCGCTCAAACTCGTTAGTCTCTTTGGTCGCTGCAACCTCATCATCCTTGAGTGGAGAGGGGGGTTGGGCGCTGATCATATGTATATATGATCATTCTCTAGGGCATTGCCCTGCTCAATAGGGCAATGTCACTGTCCCTTGCTTCTGCCATGTTTAATAATATGAATAGCAAAAATTACAGTACAAAAAAAAAAAAAAAAAAAAAAAAAAAAAAGGCGCGTCAAACTTTTTAGACACATTTGTTTACTTAACGCATAAAGTCTTGGGTTAGTAATTATAAAAAAAAAAAAAAAACGAAATATAGGAATCTGCCCAATTGGTCTTGAAGTCCTATACGATAGGTAGGATTTCCTCAATACCCATTTCCGTGAAAATTTATTTTTTCATTCTTCGTAAATCTCTTGCGGAATCTAAATACAAGAGCATTTTTTCCAGTCGTTTATCTCTGAAAGATTATTATTTTAACCTATAATGTAACAATATCTTGAGTAGTTTTATTATAATTATGCAAATATCCAACGTATTTACACACGCAAATTCCCACATGTACACATTCATTGGACCATGCACCATTTCCATTTTGAATCTAGTGGTACCAGAAAAGTACAACTGGAGGGTACAACTTCCTTGGTTCTCAAGGGACCCGTTTTTACTGTAACACGCGCCGAAACTCATTAACAGCCAAGTGCACTGGTAGATGCCAAGTGTGAAGTAATTCACGGACCGAGCAAACACTAGCCGAAAACTGCACTACTCGGCTAGACGCCTTTTTTGGCCAACTGTGACCTCCATAGAGGAAGAATAGAGGAAGAGTGAGGTAGACACATTTTCTCTCTCTCTCTCTCTCTCTCTCTCTCTCTCTCTCCTCTCTCTCTCTCTCTCTCTCTCTCTCTCTCTCTCTGTCTGTCTGTCTGTCTCTCTCTCTCTCTCTCTCTCTCTCTCTCTCTCTCTCTCTCTCTCTCTCTCTCTCTCTCTCTCTCTCTCTCTCCATACACACATTCGCGCACACACAATATATATATATATATATATATATATATATATATATATATATATATATATATATATATATATATGAATTTATATACATACTGTACACTGTATATACCCCGAGTAATTTTGTACTCAGGCTGGGAATATTTGGGACTATGTTCGGTCCCAGATATTGCTTTCCATTTCATATAGCTGTACAAGAGTAACCGTATTCTTTGGGTGTTAGCAATTTTTTCTGGTCCCACCTAAGTAGAAAATGCGTATGGTGAAATATATATACACACACACACACACACACACACATATATATATATATATATATATATATATATATATATATATATATATATATATAAAACACACACACCTATATATATACACATATATATCTATCTATCTATCTATCTATCTATCTATATATATATATATATATATATATATATATATATATATATATATATATATATATATATATATATATATATATCTATGTTCCAGTAAATTGAGATGTTAATAAGGCTGGGAGTAAAGATGAGTGGTTACTATTGATAATTACAAAAGATCAGCTAGCTTGCAATCACCTTTTTTGTTAAAATACATCTAGAATGAGAGGCACGTTTAGGTAATATTCTTTCAAAGGTAAATGATCGTTGAAATAATAAGCAATGAATTTCATGTACAGTGAGCAAAAAAAATATCACGTCTAAATTACAGCTTATTACAGCAAAAGCACCATTAAAAATACTGAACATTTCAAAAGAAAAAAGATAAATATGATAAGTACCACTTTTCCTCGTCTTTTCCCTGTTCATTACGCTACAGTCAAACAAACAAAAAGCTTATGTTTCTTTCCCTCTTAAAGTTATACTCAAAGACACGTCCTTCTTTTCCCTTGAAAAATACCACAAGATGGGTAGCAAAAAGAAAAAAAAAAATAAATAAATCATCAGGAGAAGGTTAAACTCCATACAATTCAAAAGATCCTCTGGCAACAGAGGTCCTCCAAGATTAATGTATCCCCATCGTACTTGAGAAAACCTCGTGATGCTATTTCGAGCGAGTGAACAAACGCCACACAATAGAAAGTCTGTATATAGAATGAACCTTCCGTCTAAAATAGAGTTGAGTCTCTCTTATCAACGCCCGAGTGCTCACGTATAAGCAGAGTGGGATACTATTCTTCTTGGATTAAAGTTCCAACAGAAAGTTCGAACTACAAAAAAAAAAAAAAAAAAAAAAAAGGAATAGTACCCGAACAAGAAATCTTATTATATCAGCAACTCTTTTCGAGACCCGTGTACGAAAACAGGGAGCTCTCCAAGATAAATACTCATTTGCATATTGAAAGAACAACAGAAACAATTTATATCAGGAATTATTATCTTATGATGAATGTAAACTGATAATATCTTATCGAAACATCACTGCTTTCTCATTACGATAATGTTACACGTATCTAAGTCAACCAAGAGCTGCTAGACCACCCAATATAAATCACTACTGGCACACTTGTCACTGTCACACCTTGGGCTCTTTGGAATACTTCCCTGAACTTTATGTTCCATCCCATGCAGACATACACAGTTGCCCAAAATTTCTAAGGCACCAATTATACAATATTCCCATATTGTATAAAATCTTGTTTCTTTTGTGATAACTTTTAATATGAGAACATAGTCATAAAATCAGATATCAAAACAAACGTGGCACTAAATAACAATGTACAAAACTTTATGACTTTAATAACAAA
>NC_090769.1:33999247-34033744 GCF_036898095.1 Palaemon carinicauda
AGCAACTATTACTCTTACTTACACAAGGGAAGAAGATAAAGAAATGATAAGGAGAGGATAGAGAATGTGATAGGAAACACTTAAAACGAAGGGGTGAAAAATGTTCCATCTAGTTACCAGTCACGCTTTGAGCCTAATCTACGACAACGTATTCCAACAATTTATATGGCTAAAGAACGCAAATACTTCTAAAAGCCTACGATTTACTATTAGGCCTACAAGGGACCAACCGAGTCTTAAGAGGGAGTGGCGATGACATTTCTATTTCCACACGTTCGTCCGATGCCCTTTTGTTTCTGGCGCTTTGATGGCTTCAAATCTGTTTACTGGGAGCAATCATCGTATCATTTACGTTACGCTGTTCGTGCTATAATCATATTTAATTTGTTCATGGATACAGATTGCAATGTTCTTCATCTATGTCTGTACGAGTGCATATGAAACTGTCAATTAGAGATGTATTAGTGTAAGAAAAATATAATTTGTTACGGTGATGAACGGATTTATGAAATTGTGCCATATGGCCCTACGTTGGGGCCGGGGAAACTATTCTGAAACTAATAATAATAATAATAATAATAATAATAATAATAATAATAATAATAATAATAATAATAATAAGAGGAAGAAGAAGAAGAAGAAGAAGAGGAGGAGGATGAAGAAGAAGAACAACAACAACAACAAGACAAAGAAAATATGATGATGACAATAATTGAAATAACTCAAATACCCTTATGAAAAATAAATCGGCAACTAACAATTTTTTCCGAAGAAACAAAATTAATAAGTTTTTGTTTTTTTAATCTATTCATTAAAACAAAAAGATTAACCTTATAAGAAACAAACTGCATCCGAACCAAGATTCATCATTCGTTCCATCTGTGATAGAAGCAACTCGTATTACAATCTTTTAAAGCAAAAAGCATTTCCTGACTTATAACATATGTGCAATACGCAGAGAGCTTCGCTTCCTCCCACAAATTATATTTTTCTTTTCTCTTATTTTCCTCACTGTCATTTTTTTCCTTCACAGTTGTTGGTGGCGCTATCTATTTTCTACAGCGGCCGACAGGAAGTCTCCACAAAGGCAGGGCGATACACCTCTAGGGAGGGGAAGCAGGATTACCTCGGAGGAAGGGGCAGGAAGACGCGAGGAAATCCAGTCAAATAGGGAGGGGTTACATCGGAAGGGAGGGGCTGGGAATATGGTTATTTTTTATCCCATTCCACGTAATACAGGAAAGCTTAGACTATAAAATGGACTATAAAGCTGTATTTTTTTTCGTTTTGCCTTTGAGAAATCTCAAATCCCGCCCTTCCCCTCTCAATGAATTATGGCCATAGGAAAGAATCACATTAAGAAATTAAAATTCCAGTTATTAACTCACATCTGATAATACACAAAATAAATAATTAACTGCAATCTTTAAATTGAATCAATTAAAAAATTCGATAAATTTGCAATATAAATTAGCAATACGCCAAAAAAATCTCACGCAAAGTGGTAACATAATGAGGAGGTACTATGCACAGGCAACTTTGGAATAACGTTTATGTCATTATGAAATATTTACTCAGGGTACATTATTGAAGCATGAGCAAATTCAAAATTGATCATGCAGCCATAAACCTCAAGAGTTGTTGACAAGCATTACCAGTAATCAGAATGAGAAATTATAACTTCAAATAGAAATGAAGGTTACATGATGTGTAAAAATGTATTTAAGTACACTCCAACCTTTGAGAGATGGTGGTCATGGGGAGACAAGAAATAAAACTAATGAACAATAGAAAGGAAAACAATAAACACTAATGAAAGTTATTGAGTTAAAAAGATGACCCCTCAAAATTGATGATAAAAAAAGAAAAAAAAGAAAGGAAATCGTACTTTACCTGGTGTTCAGGAAAAGACAAAACTTATCGAGAATATTACTGATGAAATTGAAAGTACGAGAACAGGAAATTGAGTGGCAATATCTTGTATTCTTAAGATATGGTGATATCAAATGCCTTGATAATGTAAAGCTAGGTCCTGAGAGAGAGAGAGAGAGAGAGAGAGAGAGAGAGAGAGAGAGAGAGAGAGAGAGAGAGAGAGAGAGAGAGAGAGTGTGTAAAAAATTTCAAAAAGATAATTGGAAAAGCGGATCTGCCCCACACGCAACTTGGTTCAGCAACTTCAAGTTAAATAACTTTAGAAGTGTTCGCCTGGCATTTGGAAGATCCCAGTTGCATTTTACAATAATTTTCGTGATCATAGTTTTAAAAAAATAGAAAAGGAAATATCTAAGAATTTGATACCATTAATAAATATTCGTTTCAATTATGTTGAAATCTGATGAATATAGTGAAATTTGTATATTTTTTCCCAAAGCCGCAATAACAACATATCCACCATGAAACATTTAAAAAGGGAGATTCTCATTGCACAGAACATAATAGCTGCCAAAAGATAAATACGAAGCATGACTACCACTACTTTGTCACCCCACCGTCGTCTCGGGGCGCTCAATTGACATGCCATGTCTTTATTGCTTAATGCTCTGTTCCTCATCTCGATGTTAAAAGTGTCTTGACATGCGAGTGGTACTTAGGGTTTCATGTGGCGTTACAATAAAAATCAAGAGAAGTAGACCCATGGGTAATGACGTATGCCCTACGGTTCATTTTATATTCAAGGACACGAACTATATGCTTACCATTCATTCTCCATCACTTTTTTCTTTTTTTTAAATATCCCCAAATGGTTCATATCTGACAGTGACATATTCGGTATGTGAAGTTCTAGTAAGAGTTATCATAATCGCAGAGTCATAAGTATCATTGGTCCAAAAACAGATAAAAACTATAAGATTGAGAAGGTTCCCAATAATCCAAAAAATTATAAAAGACCCATAACATATAAAATATGAAAAATTAAACAATGTATTATATTATTCAGAAGTAAAAAATAAGTATAGACTTGGTCATATTAATCAAAGTCACCAGGTAACATCACAAGCAGTCTTCTACAATTGTTTCATGGCACATCCAGGTGAAATTCGATGTTGCAATACCCATCGAAGGATTCAATACTGGTGATTTCATGACGGTGCATGAGGAAAGACTTTGATGTTCAACCCCAGAATCACTTTGATCATTCTTTGGTTGTTATTTTCGAGAAAATGTGTTAGGGCTAAAGATTTAAAATTGTAAACAGATTTTAATGTTCCTCTGTGTCTTAGCAAAGAATACTTTTGTTAGCAAAACAATTTCCAGGTGCAAATTCTGAGGCACGTAAAAGTTACGTGATCGTCTAACATATTTGAGAATGAAAACCAAGTTTGTCGAGAGAATGGGCCATTTATATTGCATAACTCAAAAGTCCTTGTTTTGGAATCGTCAATATCTAAACAAGATATACTATGATTTCCAAAGGGTTAACGAAAGACAAATTATTGTAATCCTTTTTATATATGTGTCTGAAGTAATATCATACCGGTAAAATAACTATTTCAAATGTTTATTTCTTATAACTACATGTCTGTATTACCAAAAATTTCACAGAACTCTTGTTCTGAATTTACATTTTATTCATAATTCCAATGGCAGAATTGAATGAATAAAGATCTTCCATCCGAATATTTGGAGAACGTAATCAACCCCTGAAAGGACAACGGTCAGTGGAAGAAACTTGAAACCTTAATCGCGCTATCATCATTCAATTAAGTCATGAGGAAGTGAGTAGATTCAAATTAAGGGGCCGAAGGGTGAGACGCCCCAACTTCCACGACAGCCCCTAAATTAATTTAACACTATTCGGACTTGAGTTGCCACCAACAGTCAACTCTGAAACAGGTAGGAAGGGGGCTCGCTTTGTCACTATCTATCACCTTCATCTCGTCTTCATTATCATTATCGTGTTAGTTTAAAACAACATTGATATCACTATAATGATATTCAAGAATGATCTCATAGATACAATTAAACTATTGTAAATTTCTAGTTAATTTTTGCTTCCACTATAATGAAATTTCATAAATAAAGAAAAAAAAAGTTAATTAAAATGAATAAATGTCGTTATACTCAAGACACTGACTATATAAATTTATAACCAATTACATAATGCCTTAGCATTATCAAGCTTCCTGAAGATTATGGTAATATAGTCCCTCGTCACCCCAAAAAATTGAATTCTCAATGAGAAAATGATTTACCTTATCTGAAGAAAAGTATTCCGGCATTTGTATTCATTTCGACAAACACCAACAAACAACAACAAACTACAACCTCTCTTGTAAGTATTTTCGTAATTTTTTTTTCCAGCCAAAGTACAAGAAACAAAAATGCTCAATGAAGGTAGAAAAAGGGCGTTATATCCATCAACTAAACAACTATTGTTGTTTTTGTCTCAGGTAAAGATAGCACATTTGACTCTTCTGTGCTCATATAAATGATATTATCAGCCAGTAGGACAGTTGAGAGATAAAGGATCAGAAAACTGCGGACCTCTAGGTAATAAATGGACGCCAAAGTTCGATTTATAGTAAAGACAATATATAAAATTTGCATAACGTGCCATAAAACTTCAGAATGGGTAAATTTATTTTAGGAATTGAGCCTTAACAATAAAAGTAGCTCGTGCCATTCGCTTGATTCTTCATAAGTTATCGCTGATACCATTTATAGTTATGCAATAAAAAGAAGCAAAGTATGAAATTACGTCATAATCCGATGAACGACAACCATAGCTCAACAGTGTCTTAGTCTTTTAGTGAGATCACACGAGGAACAAGATTTACATCCAGCGATAAGTCATTTATAAAGGATAGGGTCTTCTCTTACAAGGCTAAGCTGAGCCAAATTTCTCCGCCCCCCCCCCAAAAAAAAAAAATCTAAGAAACAAAAAAATTGAGGGATTGACTGGGACATTAGCATATGCACTATCATATAAGCATGTACGTACATTAAAATATATTGAAACAGGCCAAAAATGTTCCATTTCATAAATGAAAAGGATGTACCCTTTCCCCAGTAACATACTGGGTAAAATATTAAAGCAATTCGCCTAATTACAGTTGCATTATGACTGCAATTTTGAAAGAAAAAACTGCATATTATATTAATTACCTATATAACGGAGGGGTGCTTCACCCATAATCCTCCGCCATCACGTCATTCACTCAAGCACTTCCGTAATTAATCCAACTATAACAGGTCCTCCTCAAAATTTTCCTCGTTATAGCTCAATAGAAAGCCAACGATCATCTGCTCATCGTATCATAGCAATTGACAAATCTAAGTTTTTTTAGCATCAATCATAACAAACATTTCTGGATAGAAATTCTTCCATTTTATCATCCACTTTGATAGTTTTCTGTCCTTGTCATCACTGTTAATACAAATGGTAAATTAAATAAGAATGAATGAATGATTTGAAGCTCTCTGACATCCTGACATTGAAAATTAAATAAGAAATATATACCAAAAGCAGTAATACCATCATCATTTTAGTCTTTACATTTTTTGACAGATTTATAATGATGACAGGTTTCTTGAATGCTGCAAAAAGTAAAATTACTCTTCACAAGGAACAAAAATTGCCGTCAAATATTCCAGACATAAGTGAATAGATGGATACAATGTTTGATGTCCGGTTAACAAATAAGAGTGATTTAGTAAAGCTTTGTCACATTAAGTGAATGATTATAATGGAAGTTGTGATATCTACCTACTGTACTAATGTAATCTCAGATTTGACAATCATGTTGCTAATAAGGAATAAATGTAACAACCACACCTCAACGCTTAACCTGTTAAAGAATTCAACGCCAGATAAGTTATTAAGAACATTACCAATGAAGTTTTATGGGTTGCCAATTCAATAAAACTCTCTTGTTTTGAGTTGCTGTTCATAGCTTTTATCAAGGTTGCCTTGCAATAAACTCGAGTTACCTCACCAGAAAGCACAAACATAATCATCGTTTCCTGTACATAAACCAGCCTAAGAAAAACACGAGCGTCTACTCGGCCGGACACACATAATGGCGTTAAATTAAAGCGAATTAATCTTTTGAGAACCTCAAAATCGGCATTTAATCATTGATATCTGAAAAATCGCCTCGTTGAAACGTACCATGTTCCTTGAAAATAGGTTTCGAAAAATGAAGTATGTCTGGACCTTCTGTCAGTTATCATGGACTTGGAATGATAATCCATGGAGCAACAAGCAAATCAGGCAAGAACTGGCCGAGAATGACAGCCGCCAGGAAGTGAAACGTCGGCCAGTCGTAATTTGTTAAGCTCAGACGCATGGTGGAGTACGTCATCATTGTTTTTCCAGGACAGTGAAAATTATCCCTTTATTACACGATTGTCAAAAAATATGCGGTATAAGACCCCCCCCCCCCCCGTTAAAAACCAGGATTTCAATTTGAACAACAAAAACAAAAAGATAAATTACTTCTTTCATAATTCAGCTCTTAGATTATTTATTATATTAATTTAACTAGATAATTCTATAAGACTGATTTTTTCGCGAGATTTTCAATAAATCCTTAAGTCTATTGGGTCCCATACTGCAGCCCAAAGTTTATCCACGTGCAGAAGAGAATGCTTCAGGTACTGCCTGATTTTCCTTTCCATAAAATGAATGTAGGCATTACTGACTAGCACATCTTTTGCAATAAAGCATCTTCTAATTGCTACACCGGTTTAAACAAAATACCTTGGTTTTATAATCTATGGCGAATTTCTCCTTTGCGTCAATAGGCGTAGGAGGAGGAGATGATGATGATGGGATTAAACTTTTAAACATGCGAATAGCCATTTATATACCACATCTTTGTCTCTATGTGGAATTTTTTCGTATTTAACATCACTCACTGTATAATTCACATACATACATACACTAACACACACTATATTATATATATATATATATATATATATATATATATATATATATATATATACATATATATATATTAGTTCGTGTTACGTATTTCAGACTTTTGTCCATATATATTAAAGGCTCACTGCAGAAAATATGTTGCAAAAATCACGCTTGAATATGGTAAAAAATTATAGTTAGATATTGAATTCCAATCCCCTGCTTCATCAGGCTGTTTTACATAATAATTCAACCTAGAAGAATATAATAAGGAGTAGTAATAACTTTGGCTAACGAAACAGCAGATAGCAGGAAACAGCAAACTATCGGTTTTCCCTGTAGATCTGAATTACTTCTACCGTATCTTTTATTTTGGCTATCTTAATTTGTCAGATGCAAATATGATTAAGGCATTTTGAAATATAGATTAAACTATATCTTTCTTATTAAAGTTTTGTACATCAACACACAAGAAAAAAAAACAAGCATTAATCACTCTAAGTAGATGGATGGATAAAATAAATCAGGGTCCGTAACTAAATTAGAACATTCTTCCAAGCAACCTCTTAATTTCTCGGCCCCAAGGCAGATCGTGCTATGTTCTGCTTTTACCCGCGACTAAATCGTAGCTAATATTCACGAGCAACATCTAAGGGTAATGTCATCACAAATAAAGGAGGCTGCAGGTGTTGGAGCGAAATAATTATAATTCTCGACTCCGCAACAAATTCTGGCTTGAGAAGGGACAAGAGCCCATAAACTTCTCACAGTAAGCACCTTGATATAATTATTCAGGGATGAAACTGCCTTCAATATGTTAATGATAAAATTGTAATCAACTTGGGAGCATTTCGTCTCTTGAACACGAGTAACTAGTATATTATTATTATTAACATTATTATTATTATTATCATTATCACTTGCTAAGCTACAACCCTAGTTGGAAAAGAAAGATGCTATAAGCCCAGGGGCTCCAACAGTGAAATTAGCCCAGTGAGGAAAGGAAACAAGGAAAATTAAATATTCTTAGAACAGTTAACATTAAAATAAATATCTCCTATATAAACTATAAAAACTTTAACAAACCAAGAAGAGAAAAAAGATGGATTAGTATGGTTGAGTGTACCCTCAAGCAGAGAACTCTACCCCAAGAAAGCAGTTATTAAGATTCGTGTAAATAGAAAACAGCTCCAGCTAAGCACATCATCCAACATAGTCCATGTGATAGGAAATACATCTTCACCTTACTGAAATTACATTATGTGAAACATTAATCCTATGACAAAAGACCGTGCTATTTATCGAGCTGAAAGGGAACACCAGCTAACCACTGAAAAAGTGCCATCTGCCAAATCAGTCACCACACAGAATCAAATAACCTCTCTCTCTCTCTCTCTCTCTCTCTCTCTCTCTCTCTCTCTCTCTCTCTCTCTCTCTCTCTCTCTCTCTCTCTCTCTCTCTCTTATAAACAGACTCGCAAACATAAATATGAATCCAAGAGATGAGATCATAAGCATCCTTATAGGAGAGGCCTACCACAAACAACCCGAGTGACAGAAGGAACAAAGAGGACTCATTGACCTAAGAGAAATGAGCGTCTTCGTTGCTACATTGAAAGTCACGAGAAATAATTTATCTCTTGTCATCGGGCAAAAATAAATTAATTAATATTTTTTTTTCTTTTTTGCAGACCGAGCATAATTGTATGAATTTGGTTACCTGTAACCTAATCGTAGTACATAATTGGAATTTACATGTACAAATCTTCTCTAAGGGGTAATAATTATTTTACAAAAGCATGTATTATGAAACGAATCATACTAATGCACTACGAAATGTCTATCTTTTTTACAGTGTGAGAAGATTCGATAAATAATAATAAACATTTGCTACACAATATCACATATTTTATAAACCAATGTCATAGCATACTTCGTCACTAGAAACATTCAAATATCATCTCCCTTGAAGACACTAACGGTCTTGCAAAATTAGGGTTAATTCCTCAAATTCATCATAGAAACATGAGTAAAACATGCACGCTCGCAGTAAGAAAACACGTAAACAGACTCATCCTTAAACAAATAAATAGTAAAAGTCATTGCAATCTTCAAAACAGAAAACCAGAATAAAATATATATTTACGTCATTAGGAAAACACCATTACTCTATTTACATAACGACCCCAAAAGTAGGCGTGAGTTTTTTGAGGAGTGGCCGACGAGTGGTTGCAATTACTTTTATTCTTCTTCCTCGCAGGATAAATAACTCCTTATATGAGTTCCCCAAATGTGTCTACCATACACGTAGCCCCTGACTGCCATCCTCGTGGCTCTCTACTCGGGCTACTCAACACCTACACCTTTCTTTTTTAATCACATCTACGATGTCTCGGCGAACAGAGAACATCCCAGACAGGACATCTTTCTTTTTTTTTTCAGATAATCCGGTCCTGGTTTATCACTTCTGACAAAGGATCTCTCTCTCTCTCTCTCTCTCTCTCTCTCTCTCTCTCTCTCTCTCTCTCTCTCTCTCTCGTTTGAACCGAAACAAATGGCATATAAGTTTTCACTTCAAAAACAAAGAGATACCCTAATGTGTGCAGCAAATCATCGTTATTTACTCTACGACAGAGAATCTTTTGTGTGCCACAGTCTAAAAAAAATGGCAATCAAAATACCAGACTTTATGTAAGCTGGCTTGGATCTTCAGACATTTAGTTCAGCAACAGTACGTGAGTCAGATTGCAACAGGAATGAAAATTATGAAAATAATACTAAAATTAAGAATAAAAGTGAAGGAAACTGAAAATCTTAATGTTTGATACACCCTCGGTATAAATGATAACAAAACTGTTAAATGCTATGTTTATTAGAGACAAATATGATGAAAATGTGAAAAGTTGTAACAGATGCATAAAATGAGATTCAATTTGAGAAAAGACAACACTAGAATCAGTGTTTAGTCAAAATTATTTGTGAACACAGTTGTAAGGTCAAGAAGAGAAGATCCAACTGCAACCATTCAAGCTTGACTTGTAACACATTAGCAATAGATTCCTTTATAAATATCAAATATAAGTTGTTTAAATCAGTTTAATGATTGGCTCCTAGTTACCTCCACGACTCAAACAATATGGAAATTGACATAACTTTTAATTGATGTTAATTCAACTATAAAAAAAAACTTTTCGAATGACTAGCAAGAAGATATGGGATACCTTGATCCGCCATTCTCTCTCTCTCTCTCTCTCTCTCTCTCTCTCTCTCCTCTCTCTCTCTCTCCTCTCTCTCTCTCTCTCTCTCTCTCTCAATTGCCAGGACCCCAAATAAAACACCGACAATTAAATACCCCGGGGGCCTCAGGAGAAACAGGTCCGGTGAGAATTTCTCTGAAGCAGTTACACAAAGGAAACGGCAACACACATCCACGGGGACACAAAACACAAATTGCCCTGTAAACAAAACAAACTCTACATCAGTAGAATCAAGCACATTAGCAATATTAGATTATATTTCCCCAATAAAAGCAAGTGACCTTCACTGCGTATCAGGCATAAAGAAGAACGACTGAAAGGGATAAAACTGCAACTGGATGCGCCGGACTTGGCTAACAGCATCCCTTTGTAGCAGAGGGGGATCCTCCATGCAACTGTAATGGCAATGCTACTTTAACGACCCTTGTATTACGCCACACGCGTCATAGTAAGAGAAACATACTCAAACCTTATAAATACAAAAAATACTTCAGCTCAAAAGTAAATAATAACAATCATGCAATAAATGTTGAGTCAGATATTCGGACTCTCTGAAAGAGCAGACTATATAAATGAATTGTTGGAGGAAACTACTGGAAGCTGAGTCATGAAATGTCAATCGAAACAATGCTACGTCACTAAACGAAACTCAACTTTCAGTTGGTGGCAGATTATTATTATTATTATTATTATTATTATTATTATTATTATTATTATTATTATTATTATTATTATTATCATTATAAATATTATTATTATTATTACTATTAATATATATATATATATATATATATATAATTATTTTTTTAAGTAGAGAACTTGACAAAGAGTTTAGCTTGCATTATATCTGACATTGTTATTAAACATAGTCTTGCAGTTGCAAACCAGCAAACTGGATGTTCTCATTCCATATCTTTTTTTTTCATATGCACGTGTAAAAAAATAAATTGCATTAAAGCAATCATCATCATTATCATTCATGTCTTTTTACTTGCAATGAACGAGTCGTTATGCGTGACTGTATGTCTTGGGAAACCTATGTTTATATTTATTAACGTCATTTCAACCACACTTGGCCCCGCTTTCACGATCTGTACCATGAACGGAGATGGGAAAATGGTTTAATTGGTTAATAAGGTTAAATCAGACCCTCCCTTCTTTCAGAAGGCAAACAAAGAGCAAATGTCAGTTATTTCCTTCGCACGCATCATCCATCATCTACTGAAACATGAATTCGCCGTCTTTGAATCACTTAACCATTATTAAGTCTGGAGAGGTTTAGATAAACGTATTGTCTTTTCCTAATGAATCAGGCTAACTTCTGAAATGTTTCTTTGTTCAAAAGGTTTAAATCTTTCAGAGATCTTCCTCGTAAAATATTAATATCAAAATTTCCCGTAATTTTCCCTTCCTTACACTTGCTTGAAATATTAAAACCAGCTTCTTTTAACAGCTAGATTCTATTTTGTTATAAAAATCAAGGTGTTAAGTAAAGCTAAACTTGTAAATTTATAAAAATCCTTAGACAAAAAAATAAATGGTTCCTTATCACAAGGAAATGTTTAGCAGGGAAAAATATTGCATTCTATAATAATATAACCTATAAAATATTTTTCAAAAGTAAAGAAGAAAAAAACACACAATCTTCTTAACAAGTAAGGACGGCTGGGAAGAGTCCAGGTAAGTTTTCTTCCTGGAAAACAATTCCCCGTCCAAATATGTGCAGCTCCATGACTATGAGTACCCCAAGCCCTGTCCCTTACGACCCGCATGGTACCTGACAACACGGTCTTCTCTACACCATCGCAAATAAAACAATGAAACTGCCTTCCAAAACCCTCATCCTCATCTTTGATCTCGGTTATAATGATGACAAGGTCCTACTGTACACTGAAGATAGTAATAACTTCCATTAGCATAATGATTTCGGTTCAAAACACATTAAACAAGATAACCCTGATGAAGACGCTCTGAACCTCTATGTTTTCTCCTTAAAAGGAAAACCAAACTCATCAAAAGGATCAATAAATGTTCCTGAATTACCCAAAAGACATCCCGACAATCAAATGAAATAATGACTAGAAAAAAATATATGGTAACCCCATTTGCATTGGTCTGGCCTCCTGCCGAAGAGGTTGGCGCCACAGTGACCCTACCCGTACCCCTATCGGCTCTCCAATACACACAAGTACACACACGCACACCATAACAATCCCACGCCCACAAAACACTTACCCTCGCATTTAAACACCACCCACATTTCCCTTGGAATAACATCCTATCCTATCTTATTCCCGTGGCTGCACTATCAACTTACAAATGTCACTGTTAATCAATCTAAGACAAGTTCAACTCAGGTTACACGTTGAAACATCTTAATTTAAGAGGAGTTGGCATTGTTTCCTTTTTCAAGTGGATAATAACAATATAAGCAAACCCCCAAAAAACTATCATTTATCTCCCATTGACTAATAATGACAATGATAACCTGACGTATAAAGGTTTAAAGGTCGCTCATGAATGGCAGAGGCAAGGAACAGTGACATTGCCCTATCAAGCCCTAGAGACTGACCATATCATATGCTCAGCGCCCAAGCCCCGTCTCCACCCAAGCTAGGACAAGGCAGGGCCAGGCAATGGCTGCTAATGACTCAGCAGATAGCCCTATAGGCTCCCCCAAAACCCCCACCTTTTGCTCACAAGGATGGTAAGGTTGCAGACACCAAAGGCACCAACGGGCCTGAGCGGGACTCGAACTCCCGTCCGGCAAACACCAGGCAGAGACGTTACCAATCAGGCCACAACAACAACAACGTATGAAGTTATTTATAGCAAGGAAATACCACTTGATCGTTTATGTTGTTTATATCCGAGCTATAAGGTTCTTACCTAAGAGCGGACCAATCTGATGCACTTAAGAGTGGAATTATGTGCATGGCCTCTTTCCTATAGTCACAACACGAGGCATTAAGTAACCAAATATACATCACAACAGCTTCCCAAGACGGTCATGATATGCCCTAACCATAACAGATATATGAAGTTGGATTGAAAATTCCTTGACACTAATTTATGCATATGTATGTCAGTTACATACACACATACATGCACACATATTAACTGTATATATACACATAATAATAAACAATATATATATATATATATATATATATATATATATATATAATAGGATAAATAATGCAATTACTAATTCATACATACATATATTTTCATATGCAAGTATATATATATATATATATATAAGAGAGAGAGAGAGAGAGAGAGAGAGAGAGAGAGAGAGAGAGAGAGAGAGAGAGAGAGAGAGAGAGAGATTGTTCTCCTTAAAGTTAATAATTATATAATTAATACATGCTACAGATGATATATTCGGTTTTAACTACGGTACCTTATATCTACTTAATATAATTGTGTGAAACAACATTAAAGGTGTTTTAAATTAACAGAATAAAGTGGCTGATTTCATAATCTTTACATTAAAGGTAAGAAAAGCTATCTTTTGTATTTTCTCTTAAGTACACAATTCATCAAAATTGTATGAAATTTCAGAACTATTAAAGAATTATCATTTGGCTTATGATGATGTTTTAGTAAAAGACAAAAACACCTGCATTTCTTAAAATTTCTCAATAAAACAACAACAAAACAAAGATTAACGAATGAAATTACAGAAAATACAATTTATAAAGAAGAAAAGGGCAGAAAAATATCATTGTCATAATTGTCATCAATATTTTTGTTCTTTCTGTTTTATACAGGAAGTAATGTTCATACCACCCAATGACACGAAGCAAAAAGATTGTCTTCTCCCACCAAAGATTAAAAAGAATGCGATAACAGACGCCACTATCGCCTACCTCATCAAGGCAAGAGAACAATGGATCCACACACTCGTATGTGATTTCACAACACACCCACAAACAGTCAAAACTCATTTCCCACTGACCATTCAACGGGCCGCTTGATTGCCGTGCTTACACTTTGTCCATTGAACTTCAGTCTTACTTAGGCTTTTCATCCTTGTGTCCCGTTCCCCCTCATTAAACAGGGGTCGCAAAAATGTAGATGGGTAAGGGGTAGGACACACAGGCGCGCTCTCTCTCTCTCTCTCTCTCTCTCTCTCTCTCTCTCTCTCTCTCTCTCATTTAATCGACATTTTTCTCAAGATTACGACGTCTATCAGCAGTTTTCCGGTTGAAATGACCGATATTGGTGAGGATCACTCTTATCAAAACTGATAAAAGTTACTTAATATTTCCGCTTCTGTCACTAACGGCATACTCTTTTCTTTCTTTCCCACCGTCATCCCTACACTAAGGGGTCGGTTGCCGCAAGCACCCACTACTATTAAAGGTAAGTCCTCTTCCAACAGACATTTTCTCTCTATCATCCTTCACCTTATCTCGCCATCTAGTTCTCTGCCTCCCTCTCGATCTTCTCCCCCTAACACGTTCCTCCCATGCTTCCTCACTCCCTGGCCACCATCTATCATCAACACGTATCCACACAACCTAAGTCGTGACACTCTAATCATCTCTATAATCTTTACTAAGCCTGCCATTCTTCCTGTCATAATTTTCCAATATCTCATGCAGTGATATTCCCATAATCCACCATTACATAAAATGAGTCCCAAAAAGTGCTATCATGAAAAATTTATGGAAGCAAGTGACTTATTGCAGTGAGATGATATAATTAAGTTTAAGCCTCCAAATTGGAAACTTTCCATGTCACAGTAACAAACTTATCATGAGCGCAAATTTACGTATAAGAGCGCTTCAGAATGCCACTTCTAATATTTGTGCATACAATAGTCCCCAAAGTTGAAAGTCACCAATAAAAGAATGTACAAGAAATGCTCTCTACTCAAAAAGTTTTCAAAATTCAAGCTTTACTCTTTTGAGAGAGAGAGAGAGAGAGAGAGAGAGAGAGAGAGAGAGAGAGAATAAGAAGAAAACAAAACTAAGGCATTGAAGTTACTTAGTTACTTAAACATGGCAAATTCTTCACACTGACCCAATAAATCAGTTGCTTACGCCGCTACTGAAATAACAAAGCATGAACAATATCTGAAATCAGCATAAATTTGGATTAACTTTAGACAAAAAAACTAACCTAATACAAACTATAACCTTTATGAGGTATCAATGAGATTTTTACATTATCAACAAGCTTAAATTTGATAACTGTATTAGGTTTCTTATATCACTAAGGCTTATTTTTTTCGTTTTTTTTATTTCTGGATCAAAAGCTATTTGAAATTTAATATCCACCTGGTCCTTAGGTTGATGAAAATAACACAGCCAGTACCATGCCATTACATTGCATAAATAAGACTGGTGTTCTGAATGTCCTAGAGAAAAGTACACCACCATTAACTTCAATAACCTGGTTCATTTCGAATGTCACCCATAAAAAAGAAAAAAAAAAAAAAAAAGCCCGTAATTTGATCCCAAGTTCTCTGGGGATTTACGGCTTTGTTATGGTCAAGTAATTCCATAACAATTTGTTTTAGGACAAAACACGCCACATTATAGGCCTCAATCGAATTTCATTATTTGAGGTTTTGCGTCATCATAATGTGAAAATGTCCAAATCATTTTATATCAGCAATTATGAGAAACCTTTTTACAATAAAAATACTTAAAGAAATAAATATAAGATATTAGGATATGATTTTGAATAGAGATACATACCCCAGTATTCTTCTAGAGGTCTAGAGAGATTTCACTATATAGAATCTCCTTAGATAGATTTGGTTTTATTTTTGCCTAACAAGTAAAAGTCATGAAACTAGACAGTATGAAACATGCCCTGAGCTATGCTTGCAGAACTGACCAGGAAACGTGTGTGATCACACAGGCAGGCTCTCTCTCTCTCTCTCTCTCTCTCTCTCTCTCTGTATAATATATATATATATATATATACACATATATATATATATATATATATATGTAATATATATACATATATATATATATAGTATATATATATATGTATATATATATATATGTATATATATATGTATATATATATATATATATATATAGTTTGATCTGAAGATATTTTTTATTTTACTGTATATCAACCAACAAAGTCTTTGAACATTTTGACCTTAAAAAAGTAAAAAAAAAATTGACAGCTTAAAATGACTTTTCATCCACCTAATAATAGCCGAGTAATCATGTACACTAATGACGTAAAAATGTAATAACGCGTCTATTATATTAATCATACGACCCGGGCTTAAGGGAGAAAAGTGATACTGAATGTACAAAAAAATTCTCATCAATAAATTACTTAAAATATATTGCAATATTTATTGTTCCATACAAAATCAATATGTTCTGAAACAAAATGGAAGAGCATACCTTTATGTCATTCTGGCAGAGGCGATTGACCTTCCAGAGCATTTAACGCTTATAATGAAAACTAAATTTGTTCTAGAATGATATTGACAAATAATTTTCAATACTGAAGATACATAACGACCAGCAAATATAAACCCAACCCATTTTCTGGATACGTTTCATCCTAAATTTCCTTACACTTAAAAATTTGCATTAAAAACTGTAAATGTCTGGCAACATTTATTCCAGGATTTTTACCGTTTTAAAAACGGACATATTGACGTAAAGGAGTGATACTACGGCCACCAAACCGTAAAAGATAATAACAAAGTATGGTAAAATTACTGTCGCCTGTATTTAACTGAAATATGGCTGAGAACAGTAAATTTTTATGGAGAAATTCCGATTAAAATTACGTTTTTTTAAAAGTGTACAAAGAAAACCTGGTCAAATTGAAGCTATGAACTCCAAAACGCGCCCAAGACGTCGTTCTTGTTCTCGCATCGGCTGCAACAAAACCTGTTTCTAAACGACTCTCAAGGATAACGAGAAGCGACATGGGTGTCAAGACATTCTAAACATTGCAAAAAGAAAATAGTTAATGAAAAATAAAGTTGTCATTCAATGTACCGTATGTGACACGCAAAGTAATCTTTTTAAAGGACATTAAGAATCAGGAGGTCACAAAAACAAAATAAGGGTGAGGCTGGGGGCTGGGGGGGGGGGGGGGGGGGGGGGTTTACAGTACAACTCTCGGAATGCCAATTTCGTTCATAAAACCACACACTTAAGAGGCAGGAGAGTTATGTCCATTCATTCATAAATATTGGGTTTGTATATCCCTAACACACCGACACTTTACAGTCCCATTTCATAAAGTAGCGTTACCAATAAAAAAATCATGGATGTAGTTTAAGTTTATTTGCCCGAATCATACTCCACGAATAAAAACATGAAGACTGGAAGAAGGCTTTTATACCACATCACAAGAGGTTAAAAGCCAAAAAGGAGGATGTGGTGACATGATTGCAGAGCCAGCGCCGGTGTGCATTGTTGGCCTGTTGGAGTTCCCGAGTCTCGCCCGACTCGGGGAGAGAGAGAGAGGTGGTCTCCTCCTCCACCATCTGGCCCGAGGCCGAGGGTCATGTATTTCACATCCTCCCTAAATGCGAGTTGGGGCTCCTTCGGTTTCCTCTATACCTTTTCCTCTCGTATCATCTGATCATGAAACTCGTTTCAATCCGCATGCATCATTCACATTACATTTTGCAATTACAGTTTTCCATTTAAAAGAGATGTTTCACTCTTTCTTCAATTGACAGAACACGGCAAACCTAATATGAGCACTGGATATATACATTTATATCGTAATCAATATTTAATTTGAAGGAAAAAATTATATCGGTTAGAAGCTAGTAGTCACAATTACACTGAACTGGATAGATTTTTCTGATTTACTGTAACAATTGTTTCCGATGTCAATTACAAAATTTCCTTCAACTGACGCCATCAAACAGTTCGTTAATCGACAAAAAAACAATCAAGGCATTTTCATTAATACACAATGCAATGCCAGAGACCGGCCCCGAGCACTTCAAAGTAAACACCACCTTTGATCCACTTGTAATGAAAATAATGAGACGTCACCATCAGGCCTGAAAATTAACTCCCGCATTTTCCACCTGGGTCACGGCCGAAGCAAAAATATAAATATAAAAAATAAAAGCACATTAAATCCTGTCACTTGGAACTAACAAAAGTTTTAGTTATTGCTTTGGTCACAAAGCGGCAGCACGGTCGTATAGGGGGAACTTCTGTGAGCGAAGGTTACCCACTGACTGAGGACTGAGCGAGCTAGGATCAGTGGAAGGCTAGTAGTAGTAGTAGTTGCTAGTCCGAAGTCGGTATTCTGAGTGAGTCACTGTTCTCTCTCTCTCTCTCTCTCTCTCTCTCTCTCTCTCTCACACACACACACACACACGTGTACGTATTAACAAGACATTCACAGACCGTTCAGAACTATAATATCCATGACAAACGTGTGTCTGTTCACGGTAATAATAAACAATTGCGTATAAACCTGTAAAATAGATAAGAACACTTTTTAAATCTTGATATTAAGGAGTATTGTGTGCTCGGATGGAAGTATATATATATATATATATGTGTGTGTGTGTGTGTGTGTATAAATATATATATATATATATATATATATATATACATATATATATACATATATACACACACACACACATATATATATATATATATATATGCGTGTGTGTGTGTGTGTCACTAACACACTAAGCTCAGGATTGTCAAATATGTCCGGAATTAATCAAAACAAGAGAAATTCCTCCTACCCATTCAAACGAAGCCTATGAAAGACCCGTACATCACTTGAAAAGACTTTTAAACCTCAGTTCGACTCGAGTCACTAAGCTGGGCAGCCCAGAGTAGACTCTGAGGGGCAGACTTACAACTCGTGTTTTGCGAGGTGCTCCTCCTCAGCGGGAGACCTGTGGCAGGCATCAACATACGAGACTGTTGGGATTAAAGCTAATCTCGTGCCAGTTTCCTAAACCTAAATGCCACTCATATGGACGGATTTCAACTGAAATTCCCCACTGACTGACAAATAATGAGAAATAAGGGATTTTGTTTTCTCTTGGTTCTCAGCTTAAAGAATAATTATAGACGGCAGAAAAGGCTTGTACAATCACAAGTATCTGACGAAATATAGGATTTAGTATACATATATACTATATATATATATATATATACACACAGTATGTGTGTGTGCATTTATATACTATATATATATATATACATACATATACATATATATATATATATATATACACACAGTATGTGTGTGTGCATTTATATACTATATATATATATATATATGTGTGTGTGTGTGTGTGTGCGGTGTGTATATATATACAGTATATATAAATATAAATATATATATGTATATATGTATATATATATATATATATATATACACATGAGCCATGATTAGTCAATTGCAGACAAAGGGCTCAGACATTTTCTTCCACTCGCGTCTGTTCATGGTCTTGCTATGTCAGTCCATACCCACAAATTTTCGTAGTTCATCTATACATCGTCATCTCTTCTTTACCCTGCTTCTTTTGCAATCTCTAGGGACCCATTCTGGTGTCCTTAATGTCCATCGACAATCTGTCATTCGCATATGTCCTGCCCCATTTATAATTTTTACACGTTTTTCTCTTATATTAATGTTACTCTTTTTCTGTTCCTTGGTGTAAATCCCATCATTATTCTTTGAGTTGTACATAGCTTATGTTCTATGTATCCACGTTTCTGATACATAGTTAATACGTAGGACCATATGATCAAATACTTTTCTTTTTAGAGAAAGTGTCATTTTACGTTTCATGATATCATTTTGTTTACCAAAAGCTCTCCATCCCAGGTTTCAATAGCCACAATGACATGTGTGTATGTGTTCTAGAAGAGGCTTATTAAACATGTAAACATATGAATCATAAAAATAAATAACCAAAGGATAACCTATTGAAGAAAAGTCTCTTAAAAACATACTTAAACAGCATTAAAAAAGATGCACGTAGTGAATCACTCAACAGGGTATTAGAGAGAGAGAGAGAGAGAGAGAGAGAGAGAGAGAGAGAGAGAGGGGGGGCAACGCATTCTTCACTGATATCATTTCCCCTTGGGGGAGGGCTTGGAAGAATAAAGCTCTCTTGCAATCATCATATTTTTTTTTTTTTACTGAAACCGGTATACAAGAGATTAATCAGCATCAATTAACTAATTCAAGCTAACATATGAGGTTGTAACAAAAAAGTCACTCATGATAACAATGATCAGTTAAAATTTAAAAATGTAGTCGGCAATATTAGAATAATTTATTATCGAAATTAAATAAAAAATGTTCCAGATTCGCTAACTAAAGCCACTCTTGTTGCTAGGTCCTGTAACTAAGAGATCTAAATTTAGGCTTAATCAATCATTCCAAAAACATTACCGACCATTTTATTATTCTGAAATAGACAGGACAAAAGGAAGACAATTTCAAAGAGACAAAGAACAATAATGACAAGACGTAATAAAATATCATTATCATTTGATTATAAACTATAAAGTTTCCAACATTGCAAACTATCCTGAAATGATAAGAATTGAGGTTGGTGTTGCATAAAACGTGATAAACGTGACTGAAACCATAACTTATGATTATCTCCGAAATAGTTCCTTCTTGTCTCTCCAAGTTGCTGCCTTAAGGCAGGAACACTAATAATCAAAGGGAACATCAAATGGGTATTCAATTTGCAGAAAAATTGCGGATTAGAAGATCCTTTGACACTCGGTCTCAATAATCTTAGTTGACGGGTAAAATTTATAAGTTATTTAACATAAACGAGTATCGTTATATATTTCATAAAATCCATTGCAAACAAAACACGCGACTTTGTCAAACATGAGAAATGAAAATTCTGTTATTGCCTCCTTTATTTATTTAAGCCAGCGTCTACTCTTTAAATCTCAAAACGTAAGACCCGTTGAAGAAAGGGAAACAATAAGGAATTATGAAAATGGGTGACTCGTGTTTGTGACACACATTTCGGAGTCAAAGAGGTGTGATATTGAACTGGAAGTTCTAAAGAACAGTACTGTGCCTAAAATGGAACCATCACAAGGTAAAAGAAGCAATATGACACCTACTTGGAGCTAACATGAAGCGCACGAGAGAATTTTCTTATTGGTGGGAAGGAGTTATTTGATTCACCCATGGCAATAGCAATAATAAACGTTACTCAAACAAGGAAAAGATGCCCAGCACAACGATGGATACTAACAATGAAAATATGTTTTTGTGTAAAATGTATCCAGAATAACAAAGACAAACTTAGTCCATATTTGTAATACTGTACTTCCTTTCAGAAATACACTATTACCTATTGTAAAGGGAGAAAAAATTGAGAACATAAGTATTATCCTAAATATACAACTTAACATTGCGAAGGATTGAAATATTTTATATATATATATATATATATATATATATATATATGTGTGTGTGTGTGTGTGTGTGTGTGTATGTATATATATATATATATATATATATATATATATATATATATATATATATATACATGTTGCAAAACTTAAAGCCACATAAATCGAATGTAAACCACCGATTAAACAGTTTGGTGCATTACGAAAAGGTTTGCAGATATAACCATCCTCCAAAAAATAAGTATCACAAACTTATTACATACCTGATAAAAATTAAGATTCTATGTTTAAAATATCATTCTAGTGACAGCAAAAATCCTAAAAATAACAAAACGTAAAAATTTTATTCTACAACACACAATCCCAACCACAAGAAAAATTATACAGTAAAGGAAGAAAAACTTTCCAACTGAATTCACTTATCTTCTTTCAAAAGACTCATATGAATGATCTTATATTGATTACTAAGACTTTACCTGTAATTGGCCAACCGGCTAAACATAATCTAATTGGTCTATCACTGGTGAGAGAACCAGGAAAAAAAAATTAAAAAAGAGAAACTTGAATTCAGAAAGAATGAAACAGGAGATAGTTCTACAGTTTGGCAATAAAGGAAAGTTACAAAAAAAGTCCAATATTCCTGGATAGCTGGAATTATATAAGGCGACAATATGGGTGTGACTAGTCACCTGAGAAGAAGGAAGACTTTCTTTAGTCTAACGAACAATGAACGATTTGGTATAGTGGTGAAAAAAAGGTCGACGATGAACAAATATAATACGTTAATTCAAATACGGCCGAATAAGAACAATGAATTTTCTACGTTGTTAACAACAATGTACTAAGAGCATTGCAGGAATTTAAAATTGAAGGATATTTCCCTGACAAAACTAAGCAATTTAAATTTCAAAAAACTTGAAATCAGACAAAGCTTAGTATGATTTCAAGACCAAAGATGAAAAAGTATATACATGTTTTAGTGTTACAAAGAGTGAGTGAGGGATGAAGGTCAAAAACAGAACTCAAGTGATGAATCAGAATAAGAATCTGCAGGAAAAGAATTTCATCAATAAAGTAAATCATACAAAGGGAAATTAACGAGTGATTCCCGATGGGAAACTTTTAAAAGGTTTGATACAAAGCTACACCTGAGTTAAAAAGGAAAATTTGGGCTACTATAAGGAGATTCAAATAAAACTTTGTCAAATGACTTTGATATCAAGCGAGACGAAAAGTGTCTTCGGCCCATCAAAGAAAAGAAGATTATTTCTTACTAAGAGGAAAAAGACGACGCATGAAGATCTTATCTTGTCTAAGTCATCGAAGTTATCTAAAGCATAGAATAGGAAGGTTAAAATGAATGTACTTAAAAATGTGGAGATAAAAGTTTTACCATTTTTGTTATTATAAAAGTTAAGGAAATAGATTATCCTATACGATATCGTCATCTTTTTTTTGTTGGGGGGGAGGAGGATTCATCAGAAAAATTATAAATTTGAAACATGTGCCAATGAAGAATTACGAAAAAGGATTCCTATTCTTATAACAATCAAGAACCATAAGGACATACCTTGAAATAAAAGTATATGGGAAGGCACACGATTTTTTATTAACAATAGGAGTACAAAAAACAACAAAAATAAAAAAAGAAATTAATGATCAATGCCATTTTATGTGGAGCCTTTTCATTACTAGATCAGACTGCAGATAGTTCAACTGAGGAGAAGAAGGGCAGTTATATTTTGCATTGTTAATTGTAAGACATATAATCAAAATAATTTTAAATGTAAAATCACTGTAGAAGATTTTGTCTCAAATACGAATATTTCCTTCACACCAAGAAAACAGTGACTCCTTATAGATTTTGAATAAGCACAAATACCAGTTGACAGGTAGACAAGAAACAAACAACACACGAGATGACCGAGAAGAACGAGGAGTTCAGAGGAGACGACATAAATCCTCCATCACAGGTCATGACCTTTGGACAGAGAGATGCGAACACCAACTGGTTGCAATCGTAGAAGTATCCCTTCAACATCAAATAATCAAAATCGAATTTATCGTGTGATCATGTCCGTGGGAAATTTTCAGTAAGATAATGAAATATTTATGTATGAGGTAGAAATTTCATAAAATTCAGGAAAAGAAGTATCTTAGGAATAGTTAAAAAGATAAAAGGTAACGATAATAGTGGTATTGAGAGATACTGAGCTGAATGATAAGTATCGTGATTAACAACAGAGAAACCATTGATATTCAAATATAATAATACATTATCTTGATAAGAAGAAAGATAACTGGAGAAAAAGGCAAGTTTGGTGGAATGTTCTCACAAAAAAAAAAAAAAAAAAAAAAAAAAAAAAAAAAAAAAAAAAAAAAAAAAAAAACATAGTGCACAGCAAATATAAGGTTTCCAATAATAATAATAATAATAATAATAATAATAATAATAATAATAATAATAATAATAATAATAATTTGAAACTTCTCCTATCATGACCAAAAACTTATTCATTATTTGAATGATTTTTGCTTAACTAAGTAACCAACAAGGATATTGCAAATAGTGACGAAGAGACCGGCTTATATGGAATACTACAACATTTCTTAGCACCAAATATAAACTGGTAAAATAATGTCTGCCACGGTTCCAAAGCTACTCACATACTCCAGTCTATCGAAGGTTTGAAATACGCCGTAGGCGCTAACACTTAATTGAGAGTCTTCGTGAAAAAAAAGATTGCTCTTGGCAAAGTGACTTTTTTGTTGTGAGGCAATTCTTTCAATGCAGAGACCCGTTGGCCATATCGAGTATTATGGCTTCACTTTACACGAGAAGACGGGTAAAGTTGATTGATTATGACGTATTTGATGGACTACCATCGAAACACTTATGTTAATTTCATGCGGGTTATTTTCTGCACCCGGTGTTACCTCAGAAATGATATTACCTCAGAAATGATAGCGTTTTTTTTTTTTTTTTTTTTTTTTTTTTTTTTTTGGGGGGGGGGGTTATCTAATAGTCGATGGTGGTTATTATATCACTCAATGATTGCGGTACTTCTCTTACCAAATATGTCTTGCGCGATGACATGAACAAAATGTTGTCAATTGAAATGTAGTATATTTTCAGGGATTGTTTTAGGTAAATATGCTTTTATGTTCTTTACAATTTTAAAACCAAATTAGAAGCATGAAATGTAACAAATTAAATCCATTCAAATATACTGTTTTGTTAAAGGTAAGATCTTCAATCAAGGCTATTTATGTATAGTTATCAATGGACTCTTTATTCCACCCCTCCCTCTCTCTCTCTCTCTCTCTCTCTCTCTCTCTCTCTCTCTCTCTCTCTCTCTCTCTCTCTCTCTCTCTCTCTCTCTCTCTTGTTTGCATTATTTACATAATTCTTTAAATTGACAGGAAACATGGTCTTCCTAAGATACTCGATCGTCCTCTTCGTATAATTTTCCATAAAGGAAATCAAGAACTCTACGCACACCGTCAGCCTAACTTCCGTAAGTATGCTTCTCTAATAGTACATATCCCCATTCGTCATATTTAATCAGCTAATAACATCCACTAAAGAACACATTTAATTTGCGAATAATATCCCCTAAAGAACACATTCAATTTGCGAATAACACCCACTATAGAACACATTCGTTCTGCGAATAACATCCACTATAGAACAAATTTGATCGGAGAATTTCATCCAATAAAGAACAAATTTGATCTGGGAATAACATTAACAAAAGAACACATTCATTCGGCGAATTAAATCCACTACAGAACAAATTTAATCTGGGAATAACATTCACAAAAGAACACATTAATTCGGCGAATTACATCCACTGAAGAACAAATTCGATCTGCGAATAACATCCCCTAAAGAACAAAATTGTCAAAAATCTCACAGTATGCGTTTATCATGCAATTGTCGAATTCATCAACAAAGACCAAGCCATTATGACCGTAAGAAGAAACATCCTTAATTCCCTTTGAAATTTTCGACCATGCCGACTCCAGCCAGAAATTCCGTGAAATCAAGTTACTCACCTATATGGAAGTATCTCGAATCCAAACTCTAGAGATCGGTAGAAACTACATCTCATTCTGTCTCTGCTTGATACACCAATTGCCACTTACCTTATATGATTCATGATTCAATTATAATCGTTACTTCACTCACCTGAAAAAAGAGAGAGAAAAAAAATCAGTCATGAAAAAGGAAATTGGGGTATGAAAAATACTGAGACTTGTAACATGATCATAATTTAAATTATAATTAAATGTCAAAACCATTTGTGTTTCAAATGAGTTTTTCCTACTATTTTCGCTTGGTTCAGAATGATTTTCGGTTATTTTTACGATATATATATATATATACTATATATATATATATATATACTGTATATATATATATATATATACATCTATATAAATTTATATATATAGATATATATATATATATATATATATATATATATATATATATATATATATATATATATCTTAAATAGAGTCAGCTTACTTCACAAGTAAGTTAAATAGACTTATGTTTATAATGCAGTAGTAGAAATTTATATGTGCGTGTTCTTAAAATGCCTGTGATGGCATTGTTGCGGTATACCAGACGATTAATCACTTGAACTATGAGTGCATAATTGCCGAAATAACGATGGTAGGTTATAAACCCAAATCTAGAATTACAGGGATGTCCAAGTACTGACGCCTTGGTCAAAAAGTGGTTTGCAACCTTCAAGATCCCCCATTGGTTGAAAGTAAGGTCAGTGAATTTTGTTATTGTGTCTGTCTGTCTGATTCTGATAATGATCTCATTCTCTATTACTTGCATAATGTGAAAATATAACAATGCTATTGATACAGGTAGATTCTATAATGCTGAAGTATCCTACCAACTAACAATATCATACTGCGACTACTGCTGACATCAATAATAATAATAATAATAATAATAATAATAATAATAATAATAATATACCAGTCAATCATGTGATACCTTCATGGCAGAGAAGCCTTGAAAATACATGAGCAAGTGTAACGGAGGAAAAAAACTGATATATTTTTGGCTATGTTATGAAAGGAAAGTAGAAAACCACTGTGGTTTCAACACGACTCTCTTTATTTCATTATGCCCAATTCTTTGAAGTCATTCCAACATAATTACCTCGGCAAGGAGACGATGTTTTACTTCACTTTCTTTGTTTGACGTTAATTTGTACCACTGAAAACTCGCACGAAGAACAAACTACCAGGTCGCATCAATCATGATTAAAACACGGTTCATCGTACTCCAGCGCTTTTATATGCTCTATTTGTTTACAATTTGTCGTAAGATGTTACATAAAAACTAAAACATGGTATCCATTTGCCCCTCGATGATGACAAGGCTCAATACCATAAACTTTCTAAAGACGTAAGATGTTTCCTGATTTAAAAGAAAAACATAAAGAAAAACATGACCAAAATTAAAACTAAAATGGCAACCGTTAAAATTTGATATATTTTGGCATTTACATCGAAACCTCAACAGCACTTAAACTTGCACATCTTTGCGTCACTGAGACGTTTCTAAATAAACAAGCGGATACCTCGAGTTCCATGTCAAGGCGCATGAAAAACAAGACCCTTGGAACGAATTCAAAATGTGTGTGGATGTGCGTTTGTCTGTGTAGGTGTGTTTGTTTGTTACCAAGTTGTGGACTGATCTTCCTAATCGGGTAGTTGAATCAGTAGAACTTCAAAAGCTCAACGCTGGAGCAAATGTTTTTAAGTTGACCAGGCTGACACGAGTCTTTTTATAGTTTATATATATGACATATCTGTTTTTGACGTTGTTAATAGTTTATATAAGACATATCTGTTTTGACGTTTTTTCTGTTTTAGAATAATTTATTGTTAACTTGTCCTCATCATTTATTTATTTCCTTATTTCTTTTCCTCACTGTGCTATTTTTTCCTATTGGAGCCCTTGGGCTTATAGCATCTTGCTTTTCCAACTAAGGTTGTAGCTTGGATAATAATAATAATAATAATAATAATAATAATAATAATAATGATTGTGTGTAAGTGTTGTGTGGTGTGTGTGTATGTGTATGTGTGCGTAAGAAAGGTTTACGCAATTTTCAACAGACGCTATGGATAACCCACGAGTTTGGATGTGCGTTTGTCTGTCTGTGTGTGTGCGCAAGAAAGGTTTACGCCACTTCTCAACAGGCACTACGGATAACCCAAGAGTTTGGATGTGCGTTTGTCTGTGTGCGCGCGCGCACGCGAAAGAAAGATTTACGCCACTTTTCAACAGACACTACGGATGACCCAAGGGTATACTACAGTGCATACGCCAACTGAAAACAGAGGGTGCTCTTGGAAACCGAGAGTAAGGGTGGTGCTGATGGGATACACTCATAACACTCTGAGGACAAGTATATGGGTCAATACAATGAGAGAGAAGGCGCAAAATAAAAAAAATATAAAAAATAATGAGAGAGAGAGAGAGAGAGAGAGAGAGAGAGAGAGAGAGAGAGAGAGAGAGAGAGAGAGAGAGAGAGAGAGAGAGATTACAAAATAAAAAATAGGTTACCCAAAGTTTTAGTAGAAACTTAATAAGACTTATATTTGCCCAGTGTCAAAAGTGGAGGTGGGATGCTATGAAATGTCCCCCGATTCTTAGAATCCGCTTCAGAAATGGGGTGTGTGTGTGTTTGTACAACACAGTCTTTAGGAAGAAGCTTAACTCGAAATTATTTAAGAATCCCGAATAAAGAAATCTCAATTTCTAGTCTTGAAACAACATCAGATCGAATGGAAATCCACAAGCAACTTTACTTCAACAGTTAAAAGTTTCAGAAACGTCAATTATAAAAGACGCGGAAATAACCGAATTGCTATAATCCGTTTTTGGTTTTATCTTAAACCATCTTACTCCTATAGTAAACCGACCAGGGAAGAGAAGCCTTATTTAAGGTAGATATATACATTATAATAACTGAATTAATGCAGAAATTGTAATTATGTTAAAATAAATTTACTACAAGACGATACCACTTTCGGCAAACCATTTTTGTTCCTATTTATTTCAAGTTTATCATACACTCAGATATTTCAAAACGATGTTGTCAGAATGAGGTTGATGCAAAAACGTATTATATTATCAGTTCGATCAAAGCTCCAACTTATCCAGACTTACAATGCATTTAATATTGGAATATGAAAAGCTTATACTTTCACTTCTTTGAAAATGCGTTATTTAATGAACGTGAGGAAACGTCCGCTCAACGAGTAATACATCAAGGGGAGATTGAAGGATTTTGAGATAAGGGGTTTGAAGAAAATAACTACACGCGCGCATGCTATTTCCTGTTTGTTTAGCGATATTTAGTTTTAAACATGAGTGAGCGAGTTCGAAAGTACAATTGCCCTTGGGTAGCAAAGGTTTCTTTTAGTATAATTTCATAACGATTATAAAAATAAAACTGTTATTTAGAGTGGCAATTTTTTTTATGGAATTGATTACAGGTCCAAAGTAAGGTAACCAACGTGTATTTTTTAGGGAAAATTGTCGTTCCTTTTATTTTCAAATAATAATAATGAAAAAAACATTTATGAGACAGATATTTTATTCCAGAAAATAAATATTTCAACAATAACGTAAGCAAACAAAATAAGTTTATATCTCTCAATAATTCAACATATTTCTTCAAATATAGCACCGAACTGACCAATCGTAATCCATGAATATTGGGGCATAGGGCATTTTCCTACTAGTTTTATTGGGTTAACTATGCGATTTTAAACGTTTGGAAATTTCAGACATTCAAAATATAATTATAAGAAGAACTATTGAAGTATGCACTTAAAACGAATAAATTCGGTATTTTAAAATATTCAGACACTGTGGCTGAGACACAAGAAAATGGTGAGTAATGTTAACAGATACTGTGATACCCGAAGCATATCTTGAGTCTTCCCTAAAATTGAAGAATATATTTCGTTTTCTTCATTAGCCAAGGCTGCAAACTTCGCCGTTTTCTCTTTCTTTTAAGGTCATGACACTTTATTTATAGGTTAAGTCACTAGGCAACATTTCATATTTAGTTGACCACGTACATGATATAACCTTTTAGAAAAATTAATAAAAGGTTAAAATTGGAAGAAAATTTAAGCTTCGATGTTATACAGTCTAGACTCTGGCCATAATTTCATGAACATTATAGAATAATAATAATAATAATAATAATAATAATAATAATAATAATAATAATAATAAAATATTAGAAATAACAAAAAAGGTTCCTGAAACTACACAACTTACCTTGTAATTATTAAACGAATTCATTAAAAGTATTAATTCTATATTCTATCAAGATATTTCTCTCATTAATTATTAGAAATCAAGAGTGTTATATGCATTTAAATTTTTGCTGTTGGGAGCTTTATTTTTTCATTGAAGGTGGCCTTCGCTTCAAGCTGAAGAAGCACTTATAAAAAGAGTAAAAACTCATTTGTCATTATATACAACCCTATTTCCCTAATGACTCTATAGTATATCCAGAATTTGTAAGCACGTTATAATGATATTAATAATAATATCAATAATTATAATTCTAATAATATTAATAATAAATATAATAACAATAATAAAAATAAATAATAATAATGATAACAATAATAATAATAATAATAATAATAATAATAATAATAATAATAATGATGATGATTAATAAAAATAATAACAACCACTGCCAACCAGTGTTTGTTTACTAAGCAAACAAATAACTTTGATAATCTGTTTGATTTGAGTCTGAACGTTTCCAGATAAACAAAACATTGTTGGAATCAGAAATCCTATAACCTATTTTAGCGACATCCGTCAAAACATTTCAACTTCCTCGCCCCAGTTAAAACGGGAAAATATTTATGCAAATGTGTGACTCTGAATCAACATAAAATGATGGACACCAGTTGTCGGTGATATAATTTCTAGGAAATCCTAAAATATATTATCCTGAATACGATTATACACTATTAAATGACACACATATATTTTTCAGGAATCATAATGTGACCCGGAGAGACTACTAGATTAAGGATGACTTATTAAAGGCTTAAATGGAAGTGAAATTTTTTCTTTCTCACGATATCAGTGGTTGTGGTGGCCGATGTGGTAACGTCCTTTGACTGGTGAACGCCAGACTGGGGTTCGAGTCCCGCTCAAACTCGTTAGTTCCTTTGGTCGCGGCAACCTCACCATCCTTGTGAACTAAGGGCTGGGGGTTTGGGGGGAGCCTATAGGTCTATCTGATGAATTATCAGTAGCCATTGCCTGGCCCTCCTAGCTTTAGAAAAGGGGCTTGGGCGCTGATCATAGGTATATATTATCAGTTTCTAGGGCATTGTCCTACTTGATAGGGTAATGTGACTGTCTCTTGCCTCTGCCATTCATGAGCGATCTTTAAACTGACTTTAGAACTGAAATGGGAATATACGTTAGAAATGGGTCTATTCAACATCCATGTATTCTGACTCCAAAATATTCCACTCTGACTTAATTTCACGTAGGGGCCTATATACTACTTTTCAAAAAGTTATAGTGCCTGTCTGCTTTTTCTAATATACATTAATTCTAATATATTTCTATGATATACCATAAAATTCTACTTTTAAAACAATTTCATACTCTCCTAGGTAGACTGGTGGATTGTAATTTGCAAAGGGACGTAAATCTCAAACATTGTTCCAGGTCCAAGAACTTCCTTATTAGAAGTGATTTTCTTATACTTGTCTTTTCTTTTACTCTCGCTATCTAACACTGCAATTGAACCGGGTTCAATCGCATTCCTTTAAGAATCGGGTATCAGTTTTCATATAGAGCTATTGGAGGCAACGACGTCATTGCACACTCTTTCAATGCTGAAGCCTTGAAGTTACTGTTAATAATTTCAAGGGTAAAATTTCCTCTACAATAACACAATACCAAACAAATGTCTTTAAAGAAAATAATAAAAACCTCAAATGAAACACAAACGATATCTTTACAAACCTGCAAAAAAAATAATAATTTCATGCAATGAAAAAGAAATATCTTAAATACAAGAATGATTAGCCCAAACATTAATTAAGGAGTACGAAATCATGAAAAACAACAGAAATATTATAAATTATCTCAACCTACATTTAGAAACAGATTTTCTTACAATTTAACTGAAGAATAAGCTGAACATTGATAACTGTACTAATTCAACCACAGAGTAATTATAAAGAAATAAATATATTACAATACGCTCTATTATAATAATTTCAAATTACACAGCTGCTATTGCAAGTACCAGCCTGGCTAATCGATATTATGCATGGATATTTTCAAAGTAAGCATTATACACAATCTTAAACAACACATAGAAATAAACATATTTTTCATTAAAAAATCCTTTAGAGAAAAAATAAAGTTGATACAGAAGCTTTTGATATACCATATATATATATATATATATATATATAGAGAGAGAGAGAGAGAGAGAGAGAGAGAGAGAGAGAGAGAGAGAGATCAACCTTATACTGTACCTGTTCAATGCAAGTGAAAGCCTGGATGAGAGCATACACGATGTAAACAAACCGAGCGTCATCGCGCAGATCGAAAAAGTGAATATTGGAACGCTTCCTGTGCGTCCCTGCTCTGTATCGTCGAGGCGGTGTTGGCTTGAAAGAACGTCTCCTCGGGCGGCGTGGGTGTTCATAAGCATGGATCTCTGCATATGTCACTCCATGAGAAGATTGGGAGTACTCGCTGATAGGGGAGAGGAGACTTAGACGCGCACCTGTGCCACGCCCGCGGCCCCTACTATCAAAGGGTCGCCGGTGGTGGTGGTGGGGGACTGGCGACCTAGGGGCGGGTGCTCGTCGATGGGGCGCTGGGCGCTGTGATATATGCTCATGAAATTCCTCACGCTGGGAAGGATACCTTTCAGACCCTCGGGTAGAAGGTCGTCCGTAATATTCCCCTCCTGATGACGGGTCTCCTTCATCACGTTCCGGCAACATGAGCCAATAAAGAGGGTTGTGTTGCACGTAGGCTTCCTCGTCATCATCATAGATATCATCTAAATATTCATAACAATAATCCCAGGTCTCCTCTCGAGGTAGGGCATACGTGTGGTAGGCTTCTTCAAGAGGGGGTGGAGAGGGTGGGATCATTGTGGGTATCAAGACGTCAGGAGTGAGGTAGGCAGTGTAGGAAACGTCCAGTGCGGGCATGGGTGACACTACGGAAATGTCCGAGACAGTCTCTTCGCGAGCTATACTAACAGGAGGTACGGAAGGCTTTGTACTATGAGGGACACTTTGGCTTGAAGCATGGGATTCCGGGGATGTTCTAGTGCGGGGTGCCCTCTTTCCCTGAGATCGGCGATGTCGCCGACGAGGGCCCCCGCGCTCTGTCACCGGGGTACTGGCGCCACGACTTTTCTGCACACTGCTGGTTTTGCTACCACAATAAGTGCCTGTGGCAGCAGGAACGGCCCTACCCGGTGGAGACGATCGCAAGCGTCCTCCGGGAGATCTGCGTCCTTTCCCATTATTCCCCTGGTGAAGAGGTGGTGACGGACGAGGGGTGCGAACATGGCGAGGAGTACTAGTGGCCAAAGGAGGCGGTTCTTTAGTTCTTGGATACCCACCATACTGACCCACCCGGAAATCAAAAGGGAGCAGTCCCATCGGGGATGAACACACAGGAGGGGGTACCAATCTGAATAGTCTATGGCTGCCATGTCCGTGCCAAGTCTGGTATAGTGGGGATGAACGGGCATGAGGAGGAGATCGTCTCACGAATGTCTGGCTTAGTCCTTCCTCACCAGATCTCAATGGCTGCCTAATTATAGGATGTTCAATATGCTGCTGTCTCGGGTGCTCGCTGGTGGCTACTGATGGGGGCCCGGGGGGTCTGGGTGGACCCCGGGGGTCCCCATTCAGGTCCCTGGACCCCCGAAAACACCAGCACGCCACGTCCAGTCCGACTGATGCGTGTGTGGAGCAATCTGGTCATGGGTGCTGATGAATGAGATGCAAATTATAGATCTTTCAAAAACACCAACAGAAACTGTGGAAGGAGAAAGCACGGAGACGCCAATCTCCTATCTGGAATGAAAACTATTTTTCAGAATTTTCATTCGAAAAAAAAACAACAACAACAGGATGTCTTCTCATTCACTCAATGACAAGGACTCCTCCTCTTCCTCCGCCCGGAAGTGAAGTGGTTCCCCCATGTCATCTCTACGTCAGATTGAAGAGCATGCAAGTGTCGAGTGGAGAGAAACGGGGGAACAGCTTTCAATCCAAATGCCAGCATCACTGATTTCACACACTGTCTCATATATTTTGCCTCTGTGCACTTTTGGGCTGCTGGCCAGTAAGGGCATGATAACAGGTCACGATAAAAAAGGCTGCATATTCGTGTATAAATTATATCACATTACACACACTTCACAATAAGCATCGGAAATTATACACGGCTTATTTTCTGCACTGAAATATAAGCTGGAGGACCTGTAAAGCAAACATAGACCATTCCTTAAAGGGAAACATTGCTGCATTACATGAAATATCAACATGAGAACCACCTGCCCACCCTTGCTTGAATTGGTGGATTACACATCAAATTAAAAAATATCTATACATAGATTTCTCATAAAAGAACAATAAAATACACATGGTTTCAGGTTACAGTTTCTGTCACTAATTTCTAATCCAAAAACCACCAAATTTGATATCAAAAAGTGTTTGTGTGTAAGGACATACATATCAATCAATTATTTGTAAAAAACACTTTGTTCTAAATCATTTATAATAGCGAAAGTTATATTTAGCTCATCGACTCTTTGTAGAATATAATTGAAGGTATAACATTCATATAAACAATTATTGTGCGAACAGGAAGGATTTCATGACTCCATTAATTGTGA
>NC_090769.1:34034244-34046744 GCF_036898095.1 Palaemon carinicauda
CTTTCTTTTTACAAATGAATTCCCGTATGACAACAAAATGTGTAATCAATAAGAGAGCCAGACAAAAGAAGTACTGAAGAACGTAAAAGATGAAAAAGATTGAAAACGGAGAGAGAGAGAGAGAGAGAGAGAGAGAGGAGAGAGAGAGAGAGAGGGTTCCCCTAGGAAATTCATAAGAAAGAATTCAAGCTTGAAAGCGAGAAAGAATGCGCATGGGAGGGGTCAGGAAAGGATAGACAATAAAGGAAAGAATACGCACAAAAGATGCAAAGAAAGTCATTATAACCTTTCTTGATAAGACGATAAAGCCTTTCCTCTTTTCCTCCACATATTTTCTGACTTTTTTTTGTAGGACGTTTTAGGGTTAGGTCTAATTTGCCAGAGTAAGTGGTTTCATACAAAAATACTCTATGTTTTAGCAGTCAATCTACGAACACTTGAAGTAACTAAACTCGATCAATCTTTCTGAACAACTGATAGCTTTTAAGCACGACATTCAGGGGATAATTCTGGTTCCACGTGAGATCTGCAACCAATGGAAGGAGGTAGGACGTTCTTGGCAGGGAAACGACGATTTCGGGGACACTAGCCTGGAATCAATCTACGTTTCACCCATTCATGTCTGGGATGCCAGGTAGCGCTGGTGTTACATTTAAAAACGAAAATTGATGAATCGGGAGTAAATAAATGGAAAAGCAGCTGAAAAGCCTTCAACATTTTGGCGTTTAATTTAAAAGGAATTTTATGAATATTTATGGAGTGTACAGCATCTAGAAATCCTTACATTAGATCCAAATTGCATAAATGTACAAATCTGTATGAATAAAGTAACCATTGTATAAATATAAACAAGAAAAGGTTGTGACAACAAGCAAAATACAGTATAGTTTATAAAGTTTTTTCAACTTTATCAGAGGGTGAAAATGGTGTAAGGGTGAGGTGCAAGCACGTTGCCAGAGGCAACCTATGTTCCCCCCCTCGGCAACAAAAGCAACAGCAGCAACAACTAAACAACGGTAAGCACTGTTTTAGGCGCTGTCTCTCCCTCCCTCCCTCTCCTCCACCTTGGCCTTCAGAGGCAGTTGTCCGTCCTCAATGACCTCATCTTCTGCTTACGCCATTTATAGGCCTTTCTTAAAACTCATCCGTTCTCTCCCCTCCCCCCTTTCTCCAACTCATTCCTCCCTCTTTGCCACCTACAAAAGGCTAAGACTATCAGGCTTTGCCTCTAGCTTTACTAGATTCTCTTCACCTCCTACGAACAACCTACACCCCCCCCTCTCCCCCTCTCTCTCTCTCTCTCTCTCTTCTCTCTCTCTCTCTCAGGCTTTGCCTCTAGCTTTACTAGATTCTCTTCACCTTCTACGAACACCTACCCCCCCCTCTCTCTCTCTCTCTCTCTCTCTCTCTTCTCTCTCTCTAAGGCTTTGCCTCTAGCTTTACTAGATTCTCTTCACCTCCTACGAACACCTACTCTCTCTCTCTCTCTCTCTCTCTCTCTGGCTTTGCCTCAAGCTTTACTAGATTCTCTTCACCTCCTACGACCCCCCCCCCCCTCTCTCTCTCTCTCTCTCTCTCTCTCTCTGGGGCTTTGCCTCTAGCTTTCCTAGATTCTCTTCACCTCCTACGACCCCCCACTTTCTCTCTCTCTCTCTCTCTCTCTCTCTCTCTCTCTCTCTCTCTCTACAGAAAAATAAAAACAAAAAAGAGAATTAGTCGCCTCGACTAGACCAGAGTCTGTATGCTTAATTAATTTTCCTCTTTTCCTCTTCAAGAACTCTCACCTTCATTTTTCCCCTCAAGTTTTCCTCCCCTTCTACATCCTTTTCTCTTTCCACTGAATTTTCCTGTTATTCCCACTCCCCTTCTCAGAGAGTTATTCAGTTGTTCTTTACATCTATTTCCGCCAAGCAACAGAACTTCTTTGATAGCTGTTTTATAAGCCGGAAAACAGCAAGCACAGAGGAATTTAATGCTTTATTCAAATAGTTTAAAGAATAATAAAAAAATTAATATCCAGTTTTCTTACTGAGTGATTGTGGATGAGAGGGATTTACCGATAAATCTGTTCATTATGACGCTACAATGACTATCATCATACAATTTTTATTTTATTATTTGGGTTAAAAACAACAAATAAAAATTATAGTCTTGAATTTCCAAGGGACATTCGTTTAGTTTATGAATATTGTAGGAATACTTTTATGCCTTGATTCCATTAAATAATATAATGAAAAAAAAAATCAAAGGAAAAAACCTGCAATGAATTAAATCCTTTGAAGCAAGCCAGCTTTTTTTAACGACTCTTCAGATTCCGCTTGGAGAGAGAGAGAGAGAGAGATGAGAAGAGAGAGAGGAGAGAGAGAGAGAAAAAAAAAACTATAAACCAATGGCAAAAATATACCAATAAATAATTTTCAAATTTATGGAAAGTTATGCAGTAGTTTCGGGACCCAAAGAGAAACGTTGGAGGAAAATCCGGTAAATGACGAGAGCCTAACATGCGTAGAAATCCTGGCCGTTGCTCTAAACATTGTTTGGATCATCAACCTACAGTGCGTACCCTCTCTGCCATTCCCTTTAACTCACGCTGTCAATAACATTCAAATGTCCCTCCCTTCTTCCAAATCTCTTGCTTCCTTCCTGCCTCTTTCGAAAGTTCCTTGTCACCCCCCCAAAACAATCTCTCTCTCTCTCTCTCTCTCTCTCTCTCTCTCTCTCTCTCTCTCTCAGAAACTTAACAAATATTTTTTTAATTTTACTTGGATGTATATAAATCCTAGATTTTTACAATCCAATTATTGTGAATTTTTATGTAAATAATTTATATTGTTATGTAACAGAATAACCATTTTATAATGGAATAAAAGTTTTTGACTTTGACTTTGACTTTGACTTTGACTCTCTCTCTCTCTCTCTCTCTCTCTCTCTCTCTCTCTCTCTCTGTGAAAATTAATATTATTGAGCTATGATGTCAATTATCAAAATTGAAATTTCACATCATGCCCCCCTGAAATTTTGATTTGCCATTCATTTATATAAATCTTATATATTCCATATCTTTTTTTTATTGGCTTTTAATCTAATTATTCACTACACTGTCTTCTCTTTCTTTAAATAAATTATGACCAGGAAGAAGCTCGCTCCCATATATAAATAAAAACAGATTGGTTCCAAAACACCAGTCTATAATTGCATCAGTAATAAACCTTTTCAGTCACTTGTCAAGTGACATAATCCCATTGACCATTTAACCATCTTTTCTACCTTCAAGAGGCATCGCTCATGGATTCCTATAACATCCTCTTATTCAATCGAGTTTCTTCTATTGAGTTCCCCCCCAAGAGATTCCTCCCCTTCCGTATTCTTTGCCTTGCAAATCAACTTAGGAAATTCAATGCTTTCTTTTCAAAGTTCGGGAAAATACTTTCGTGTGTTGAGTTTCATTTTTTCCCTTTCGGGGTTTCTTAGATTCCCTGTGCCTTGCCAACTTGGAGAATTTGGATTTTTTTGGTTGTCTTTTTATTGATTATTCTGGTATATTAATAATAATCTTATTGGTGATTTATGGTAATCGATGATTAAAGATGACTGAATGGTAGAATATACAAATAAAGTTTTTCTATTATATAACTGATGATTTTATTATAACTAATAAAAAATGGTTTTGTGATGACGTAAACAATCTAAATTAAACAAAAATGAAAATACTTAAGAAAAATGTATATAGTTTTAATGGATATTATTAACGTCAATATTATCGAATATCTTTCTATAAATGAATCGTAAATACTTAAAACAGGTAGAAGTCCTCTTCTAAGAAAGTAGAATAGTAGCCCCTCCATAGAACAGGAATTCTGAGCCTTACAACAGTTATTCTGTTTCCACCACACTATGGAATAAAATTTCTTATATTCCAACGCACTACCATAGATTGCGGTGTTATCTGGTCAAGTTCTCCGTTCCCCTGTTTTTCTTTATACCATCCCTTTCAGCGGAGACCTTTTCCACCTTTTTTCCCTTGTGATGACCATTTTCTTGACCCTCTCCCAATTGCATTCGGCTTCAACTTTCCCTCTCCCTCGCTGGCCTTCACCCTCATGGGACTAAAGGTGTAGTTTGCGGGAGGTATAATAACTAATCCAGGGGCCATAGTCCATATGTAGGAAGAGAGAGAGAGAGAGAGAGAGAGAGAGAGAGAGAGAGAGAGGAGTAATACTTTCTCGACTTAAAATTAATCATTTTGAATTTATTGTTGTACCCAGAACAACAATAAATTCAGTATGGACCAGCGGATCACTTGCCATAGAGAGGCAGTGCGCATCACAAGGAACTGGCTATCCTTTGATGTATCTAGCCAATGAATCCTCTATGGATTTAGTCAGTCAGTCGAATTTATTGTTACACTGAAGTACCAATATAGAGACGTTTTTGCGCAAATGTATACCAGAACAATCAGTATTCATCAGTAAATAATTTGATTAGATAAAAGCATGTGCTATACACTTAGTTCTCACTTGGTGAACTTAGTGAATAATATTCATACAAGCAAACAGATAGGCTTATGCTATACTATATGCATTATGCTTCATACCGTCGCACAATATTCTTCGAGGTACCAGTCACAACGATGCATGCATATGATTTTCATAAACATACAATATAAGCATAGTGTATGGTGTATAAATGTGGTGTATACACGTGTGCGTTTTAAACTAAATATCAATAAAAAAAATATGGGCAACAAAAGACAATAGACAAAAAAAAAAACATTAAAAAATAAAAAGACATAGTAGTGAGACCAAGATTCAGTCATATTCAAACTGTTTTTAAAAACTTGAAACTCGCTAAAATGAATAATTCTATTTTTTATTTTTTTATCTTTTATTATGAAAATACAATTACATTTTCTTAACATACATTTTTTCCTTTTATAAAGAAATATTCCTTAACAAATTATATTTTACATTTTTGTATATACATTATAACATCTATTATATGATAAAATTGCATTTTTATTTTATTATTTTTCTAAATATGTTTTCAAGTTAGAAACATACTGATTTGTGAAAATATTTTTAACACGATTCTTATATCCAATAATATTTACATTAAATGTTTTTAACAGTTTAATCTTTATACATTTAATAATTTGCTGTTCAGCACTTATTCCCAAATGTCTTGCCATCCAGATACTTGAAATCAAATCTGTTTAAAAGAACGAAGCACAGGCAGTGCTGTGAACTCTATTTATGTCCCTTGTCAGTTTAATGTTTGGAAGGAGTAAACATCCACCAATTATTTCTCCTTCAAGGTTCTAAGATTAGGGGATGCACCCTTAACTTCAGGGTGAAGTAAATATTCCTTTAGAGAATGTTCATCTTCTTGAGAGCCTTACTGCATATTATGTGAAATGTATGAAGTACATGTTTCTTATTGTATTATATTTAGATGTTTACAGATCTACCTACCTATCAATCTGCGTATATATATATATATATATATATATACATAATATATATATACACATATATATATATATATATACATATATATATATATATATAATGTGTATGTATATATATACACACATATATAAATATATATATATATATATATATGTGTGTGTGTGTGTATAAAACACAACACACATACATACATACATACATGCATACATATACACATACATACACATATATGCATACATATAAAGAGAGAGAGAGAGAGAGAGAGAGAGAGAGAGAGGAGAGAGAGAGAGAGATCAAGGATCGCTTATTTTAACAACGTGGGCGTCAGCCATTAACGCTTCAGGGGATAAATGCCCTTGAACCGATCCATGTTTTCCTTCTACACTTGCTTATATATTCGAGATCATTTCTCTCTAATGCTTCTTATCTTCTTTCAAAAGAGTAATGCTTCGCTCTGTGTAATATTTATATGATTATGAAAAATGTCTGCGGTGGGAAATATGTGTGTATATATATATATATATATATATATATAATTATATGTATATGTATGCGTACATTTTGTATATCTATATCCATATTTACTTTACTTTTTTATTTTTACTTAATTGATGATACTGTTCTAAATTAGTTGTATTATTGCCCGAAGAGCTCTGCTCCACATGGGCTTGGACCGAGTCTTTTTTTTTTTTGTAAATCTTTGTATGTAAATATTTTTGCCCAATAAACATTATTTATTTATTTATATAGAATACTGAAACATTTTCACTACACAGTGCACAGTATTATAGATGTTTGATTGATGTGACCAGACTGTGGAATGATCTTCCTAGCCTGGTAGATGAATCGGTGGAACTTCAGAAGTTCAAGCCTTCAGAAAATGTTTTTATGTTGAATAGGCTGACTTAAGTCACTCTTCCTATTTTATAAATGAGAGTTTTAGTATAATGTTGTTGCTATTCTTAGAATTTATATGTATATTTTTAATTCATAACTTCTCATATATAGATGATTCATTTCTTTATTTCCGTTCCTTACCATGGTGCTTTCCCTGTTGGAGCCCTAAAGCTTGTAGCATTCTGTTTTTTTTCCAAATAAAGTTGTCATTTAACTAATAATAATAATAATAATAATGATAATAATAATAATAATAATAATGATAATAATAATAATAATAATAATGATAATAATAATAATAATAATAATAATGATAATAATAATAATAATAACCATACGGAACAATTTCCTTGATTTATTTCCATAACAAATTCATTACAGCACCCTATCAGTTCATTCTGATGCATAGTTTTACATTAGAAATATTTTCTATTTAGTAACTAAGTATTAGGCTTATAGGTCAAAGTTTTATGGAATAGACATAAATCAAAGGAAATAACGATTAAGAATTCAGTAAAATACATGAATGTACTTGAAAACCCAAAGTAGTCTTAATTACCGACTCTCTTCAGGACAGTAATAAGACTAGTGTTTATGTATGGATCGGAAACTTAGGCTTTTAAAGGTTTGAAGGCCGCTCATGAATGACAGAGGCAATGGACAGTGACATTGCCCTATCAAGCAGGACAATGCCCTAGAGACTGCCCATATATCATATGATCAGCGCCCAAGCCCCCTCTCCACCCAAGCTAGGACCAGGGAGGGCCAGGCAATGGCTGCTAATGACTTAACAGATAGACCTATAGGCTCCCTCAAACCCCCCAACCTTAGCTCACAAGGATGGTAAGGTTGTAGCCTCTAATGACACTAACGAGACTGAGCGGAACTCGAACCCCCGACTGGCAAAAACCAGGCAGAGACGTTACCAATCAGGCCACAACAACCCAAGGTGAAAAGAGGAAGCACAGCTTGAGAGAATAGAAATGAGAATGTCGAGGTGGATTATGGGAATATCATTGCTTGAAAGATTGGAAAATGATGAAATAAGAAAAATGGCAGGCGTAGTAAATATTACAGAAATGATAAGACTGTCACGACTGAGGTGGTTTGAACACGTGTTGAGGATGGATGGTGGGGAGGGAGTGAGGATGACTTTAGGAGGAACCTGTTAGGGGGAGAAGATCAAGAGGGAGGCAGAGAATTAAGATGGCGAGATAAGGTGAAGGATGATATCGAGATGAGAGGTTTGGTGGAAGAGGATGCTTTAGATATATGACATTGGAGAGAGCGCATTAGGCAATCGACCCCTTAATGTAGGGATAACAGTAGAAGAAGAAGAAGAAGAAGGCAAGAAGAAGAAAACAAGACACGGGTTCATAAAATATAAGGATAAACTTGAAAAGAATGGAAGGAAAATAACAGCAAAGTAAATCAGGAAGAAACATTAACTATATATATATATATATATATATATATATATATATATATATATATATATATATATATATATATCTTCTTCGACTAAAGCTTTTATATATATACAGCAACATGAGAAAAAAAATTCCTAAAGAAATATACTTTTAAAAATCATAGAGAGAGAGAGAGAGAGAGAGAGAGAGAGAGAGAGAGAGAGAGAGAGAGAGAGAGAGAGAGAGAGAGAGAGAGAGAGAAGGCTGCATTATCTGGTGTATGAAAGATAAAGACGAGAGGAGAGGCTGCAACTCTTGAATCCTTAACCGCCGCATCAACGACCATCAGAGGTCGGGGGATAAGAGAGCTACGGACTGCACCAGTTCATTCACAAAAGACCTTCTATATTACAAAAGAGCCAGCATCCGGTAGAAGCTCATTATCTCCAGGTGAGGCCCCACCTGCCTCAGAGAATTAATCTCTGCATTTAGAAGCAATGCAACACTTAACCCTTATCAGAGAAACGCTAAGAAAATATACAAGTGAAGATATATAGCGCTTTTCGTCATTTTCTTCAGTTAAGAGCAGTAAGTAATCAGCAGTCTATTTATATATGGATAAGAAAGGGTAAGAATTATAGGTCAACACCAAAAATATAAAATAAGAAAAATACTGAAAACTTGACAGAACAAATTAATGTGGTATAAAGATGAAATATAAAAAATGGATGTCCAACAAAATAGTTTTTTTTTTTTTTTTTTGTAGAAAATTAATCTTATAAGTTAATTACTGCAATCCTTTATAGTCAGTTTTTCCTTGGGATACAAAAGAGAGAGAGAGAGAGAGAGAGAGAGAGAGAGAGAGAGAGAGAGAGAGAGAGAGTGGGTGTGTGTAAGTAAGGAAATACAAGGTATCGCTTTATGATTGATGCTAATCATATAAAGAATACTTAAGAATATAGCTTCTTTGAAAAGAATACTAAAACAGTTGCCAAATAATTTCTTTTTCGGATCTGACTACGAGAGAATAAAGGTCTCCTCAATTTGCATAATAATTGATGCAACCTCGGGAAACAGGAAGCAATCAAAGCCCCGATGGAAAAACATCTCAGGAGTAATTCCAGGGAATGAAATTCAGTTACAAGATATCGAGGGCAAACCTGTTAGCTTCACAGGGTACATCAAGGGATTTACTTTGACTATGCATTCACTATTTTATAAGCATTTTATTCATTTCCCTATAAAGAGAAAAAGGGGTGGAGGTTCTATCAAAATTAGTACTTGCATCTATACATACATATATTCATAAAACACACATATTCCTTTTTTGGGTTGCAATAAGAAAAGATCAAATTTCTCCAGGACAAAGGAGGAACCGGGTTTGGAACTTCTGCTTTGTGGCGCTACGGGCCGAACAAGGGAAAGGCCCTTGCCAACAGGAAAAATTGTCTTTAATACCACAACAACGCCGCGTCTGGGCTTCGGACTCCTGCCACGTTCGTCATGTTGCTGTCATCCCATCATCATCCAGTCCGTCTTTCGTGTTGATATGATCTACCTCTTTCACAGCCTTAACTGACTTACTGCAAGAGCCCTTGGTCTAATTCAACGGGGTCCTATCTAAAACAACAACAACGAGAACATACACGCCATTAAGCAGTCTCACATACCCAGCAGTGAAGTATTAGTGGAATCAAAAAGGAGCTAATGACATCCTGTGGAGACAATGTTTTTGTGATTGCTATTGCTCAGGAGGTGGCGTGGGTGGAGTAGCGGGGCGAACGTGTCAGAGGCACGTGGTGGTGGTCAAACGCTGTGGATGACTGATGGATGACACAACGATCGATGACAGGAGAGGGGGGTGGGGAGGGGGAGTGAACAAGGGGGGGGGGAGACAGGAAGCTGAAAGAAGCAGAGGAGGGTGGAACTGTTGCACCGATTCAACTGCAAATCCACTTCAATTCCCCCATGCAACACTCAAAGGGGGGACGAAAGGGGAAGACGATAGAACAAGAGATGGTACAAACTGTGGGAGGCAAGCAAAAGAAAGCCATACCATCTATAGTAATTACTTATAAGCAATGTATGCCAGTATCAAACATCCCAACAGTAAGTTATAGTCCTCATATTTCAAATATTCTGCAATGCAGAATCTCCGGGTCCCATAAACACACCTTTACTCTTAGGGTGCAGAGTAGCCAATATCCGTTTATTGGTCAGGTCTGTACTTGGCAGAACCGTAGCAATGGGATGGACGGATGGTCAATACACGGATAGATCTGAAATAGTAAGCACGTAGAAAGCAAGCGACACCGAGGAAGGGACACTGACGATTTATCAGTAAGACAAGATCAACCATACAATCGTTAGCTTTTTTTTTTTTTTCCTTTTTTTATAATATTTCATTAAATTCTTTTTTGGTAAAAATATCTTATTAACATTTTATTTTAATATATAAGTAGCTTAAGTGAAAATCTATACTGTTGAGTGAAAAGTGGGATCGTGCCCAGTTCCCAGCATATCAGACTCTAGCAGTTGATCGTAATAAACAAAGCTATTTACTTATTTTGATGTTCTTAGAATCCTGCGTTGATATCACCCTAACACAAAGCGATATCAAGTTTTTATTAGGCAAAAAGCAAACATTTGAAAAAAAAAGGCTAATATAATCAATACTAATGTGAAAAAAAAAATACGTTTAGACCCTGGATAATATTTTACAATATAAAACGGAACCATAAATGCAAAAGAAACCTAGGCACATCGTGCCTACCATTCAAAGAAAAATAAAAGCTAACATTCATTCTAGCTGCATATAATGATGGAAATGATAACGAATAACGGAAATACAAGATGATAAGAAACAAAACAACATACTCTTACAAATTACAGTTGTAATGAATGATACAATGAATCTTTGAGGAAAAAAAATAAAACCAGTTATTAGATAATACATACACAGACTGACAAATAGTTATCAGAGATCAGAAGAGGCACACTTGATACATGCTTAAAAGAAATAACAATATACATTACAATATCATAGTACGAAATAATCTCCCTTCTGAGCTACTAAGCGGAATAAATTTAAGCAATATTGCAAGGACAAAATCTCCTCTAAATGGCCCATGGAACAAGGGAGTGAAGAGACTGTAATAGAACATTTCTTTCACAGCTTTCAGTGTGTTTATGTTGTCTTAAAATAATATTGTATCATTAAATATATTCATTGAAATTATAAATAGAAATAAAATGGAACATGAGAATAATATACAAGGAATTATCATTCTTCTTTGATAACCCATATTTTTATGCGCTCAGACTAATATAGTAGTATTTTTAATTTGCAAAGATCAACTAAAAAAGAAGAAGAAATTTTGCTCTCAAACAAAATAAAAAGAACACCGTTTACAGTGTGACAAACTCTAAAAATGAAAAAATAAAATCCAAAGCTTCAAGAAAGGGTCCCTGTGTCCTCTATCAACCAGGTCCCTTTGGGATTCCAACTGAAAATTCTTTCAATTCAGAAATCGAGAAAAATAATAAGTAGAAAGCCATCCCGCTGAATGAAAAAGCAATATGCTGTAATGAAAGAGATCTGGAGGAAGAATAAACCTAATCAGAAACCGTAATACGTATTTAATCTTCACTTCTCACCTAAGGACGCACCTGAAAACGGTCTTAATTACTAGAACAATGAATTAACACAATCGGACCTCTCAGCCGTTAATCAAGTGGATGAACGCAGGTCCTAGAAACTTCCCAAGATGGTCTCGGAGGGAAAATCAACAAAAGGCGACACAGAATGGGAACAATGAGAAGCCAAAAGAACATTCATTTGGCTGAACCAATTAAACGTAATTTTCACTGAAAAATAACAAAATATTTTATGATTTTGCTTACTATTTATTCTGGTACATCATACTTGACATAATCAGTGTAGGAACAATTAACAAACTAGGTAGATTTTTAATTAGAAATCAGACCGGCTTTATAATGCCCCTAGGCCGAACGAAAAGCTTGAATATATCACCACGAAAAAAGAACACTTTTATTAGTAAAGAAATAGTAATATACAGTATATATATCGTTATTAAATTTTCATCTTTGTACACAGATTAACTGACGTTTCCAATCGGCAAACACCAACTATATTCGAAGAAAATAATGAAAACATACTAAATTATGTACAGGGAATTAGTATTCGAATGTGAAATTCAACTATATTAAAAGACAACAAGATATTACTTATATGCAATTATTCTTCACTGACAAAACATAAATTCGAAAAGATTAGACAAAACCAAGATTTTGCGTACCAAAAAAACCTTCTACAATAAGATTTTTTAAAAATATATCTAGCAGAAAAATGAAAGTTTCATTCAAGGTCGTCTCTTCCCCCAAAACAAAAAATCCAAGTTTTTCTATGGACTTCAACATTTAACAGTAAATTAACTTTATATAACACATGCAATTTATTGAAATCTGGTCTCTCCATTTCCGTTAAGAACTGTTAAATTGAGATCTCGATGCTCATAACAATTGCAAGAGTAAAAGAGGGTTTGGGTCTTGCTACAATGAAAACCGATCATCAGTACAACCCAAACATAAGGATACAGCTTCAAGATGAAAAGGAAATCCGAAAAATAAATATAAAAGTAAAATGACGAGCACAACAGTTAAATAAAATATATGTATAAAAAAGAACAAAATAAAAAAATATTAA
>NC_090769.1:34051744-34069244 GCF_036898095.1 Palaemon carinicauda
TATTGTATAGAAATTTTGATTAATGAAATGTTCATGAATGATTTTTATTGGCAGTGCCATGTTTTCTACCATCGAAAGGTTATTGTTACTCCTCTGTCAAAGAATGCTGATGAATTACTCATCTTATAATAAGGATTTAGAGTTGAATATCCTGCCTCGTTTTGTGCCAATATATATTGATGATTCTTCAGTGGATGCAATGAGCGAGCCATTTACTTCGAGGGGACCAATACCATTTTTCACTCCAGAATAATTTATCTACAAGAGTGTGTGGATTAGTGTGTGTTGACAGAGAGAGAGAGAGAGAGAGAGAGAGAGAGAGAGAGAGAGAGAGAGAGAGAGAGAATTTGTTTTAAAGGGAAACAAAGCGTTTGCTAGGGTCTCGTCTTGCTTTAGCTTTCTCTGTTATCCATGAAATTCACTCACCTAAATAAACACTTGGAACATAATGAACAATGAGTTATAAAACCCAAATGCTAACCTCTTTAAAACTCAAATGCCCATCTCATGAAAACCCAAATGTCTTCTGAACAAAATCTTGGAAAATTTCTACCTGTCCGTCCCTTATATAGTTTCTAATACTTGGCATATTAACTTCGAGGTGTACCTGACTTTTATGAGATATGGATCTGATAAAAGAGTGAAAAACCAACACTTCTGAAACCCCAAAAAATCACTTACAAACACGGACGCAACACTTCAAATTCGCGCACAAGCAGAATGTGGCAGACCGCGCAATATTTGGGTTCCAACGAGGCGTAGGCTATGTGTATGTGAATGTTCACTGGCGTATCAATGGGTTATTTAACAAGGAATCGATAAGGCCATATATCTGAATCTTTCCCTGACCGTGCATAAACCCTCCCCCCCCCACCAAGGTAAGAAGGGAGGGGGGGGGGGGGGTAGGGAGGGAGGGAGGAAGGGGGTTACTATCACGCTAGTAGTATAAAATCCAAACAAAATCCTGCCGCTCTTCCGACGACTAAATTTAACCGATGAAGCAAAATCAATTGGAACAGCAATTTTGCCTTGTTGCAAATGTCTCTCGCCAATACGCTTTCAGGAATACAAGTCGTGCGTATAAGCAGTACTCTGTCGAGAACGCGGAAACTCTATAACGAGGAGAGGGGGAACTGGGTGAGGGGGGTAGTAATGGTAGTAATGTCGACCAGGGCAATTCGCTATAAAGCTCACAAAAGGGCGGAAACGGGTACAAAGACCGATACTGTATTCATTAGGGCTGCACAAAATTTTTTTAATTAAAAGGGTCCTACTCCTACCGGACTAAAACAGTTGGTTCCTAATGGTGGTGCCACTTAATAGTTCCTTCAAGATGCAATTAATTAATCATTTTTTTTCGACTGGCGTCTAAATATCATTGTCCAATTAAATTCTAACCAGAAAAGAAACTCATACGTTTCGAAAAAAAAAAAGAAGTTTTAATCGACTGTCCTAATAAGACCAATTTCGGAGACGGTTTTATCTGAATGAGAGAGAGAGAGAGAGAGAGAGAGAGAGAGAGAGAGAGAGAGAGAGAGAGAGAGAGAGAGAGAGAGAGAGATATTATTGCCTATAATATTCGCTACCCTTCCTATTACAAAGGATCAAAATAAGATTTGGCTATTTTTTTCGCTTTATCTACGAGACTGATTACTCTTCTTCACTCCGTTTCTCCTCAAAAGAAAATCTTTATGGAATGCAATGTAATCACAAATTTTGCAGACTGACGGAGCTTCTTTAGGAAGAAAAACCTCGCTCAACAGCTCCCCTCAGTAAACCTTTTCTTTCCCACGGTCTTGATGGCAATTTGCGCACCAATTCAGTTATCATCAAAGCAAAATAACAAAATGTCAATTGGCCTGAGATGACTTTGCAGTAAAGGTAACGCCTATGTGTGGTGATCATCACACTGGGGTTCGAGCCCCGCTCAAACTCGTTAGCTCCTTATGTCGCTGTATCCTTACCATCCTTGTGAGCTAAGGATGGGAAGTTTGGGGGAGCCTATAGGTATACCTACTGAGTCATCAGCAGCTACTGCCTGGCCCTCCCTGATCCTAGCCTTGGTGGATTGGGGCTTGGACGCTGATATTATGTATATATGGTCCGCCTCTAGGGCATTGTCCTGCTTACTAAGGCAATGACACTTTCCCTTACCTCTGCTATTCATGGGTGGTCTTTAAAGCTTTAGATGTCTTTAGATGTCATTTTACTCTTGTATCATTCTAAATCATGTAAAAATTTGTCTCATTATTCAAAATAACAAACAAAAAACACCAAAAGACATATTACGCTTTCAAAAGGAATATGAAAGCATACATAATGAGTAAATGTGTGCTTCCAGATCTGGCATTTTTCCCAGATTAACGTGAAAGTTTGAAAAGTTTCAACTCGTCAATTCAGTGATCATAAACAATGAGAGAGAGAGAGAGAGAGAGAGAGAGAGAGAGAGAGAGAGAGAGAGAGAGAGAGAGCGAGAGAGAGAGATAATACAGCCCAGGATCCCAGTGTCATATCATGTGTCCATTATCTGGATATTTTTATGAACAGATGGTTACAAGAACTCGAAGATATAAAAAGAAATTATGTCTAGACTTCCCAGGGGGAAAGACAGAGGAACTATTTTTCACACAATCCCTCCGATATTACTAACTCGTTTACTTTCTCTCTCTTTGGGGCTTCTCGTTAATTGTTCCATTATGAGGGAGCAGGCTGGTTCTTTCAGGGACAAATAATGCTTCGTCAACTATCTTTTCTTCTCCAAATGAAGAACTTATTCGTTTACCAGAGAGAAACGTAAGGTCATTATCTGTCCACAATATAAATAAGTAATAATCCCTCATGTGTTCAGTATAGAAATATTGATTTTTTGTTGCAATAATTATTACAATATTATATTTCAAAACTAAATTGTAATCACTTGGAGACATTCATCAATTTGTATTCTAAAATCTACATTAAGAAAAAATTTGACTATGTATAGATACTTTCACAGAGCATCACAAATATATTAAACAACAGAAGTAAAAGAAAATCAACGAAATAGAAACTCCATTATTTCTACGATATTTTTCTGAACAATCCTTTCGTTAGTCGAAATGTTTTATTAGTTCCCAATTTAGCATCGGCACTTTCACATGTAATTGGATATTTCTAATTATAATCTTTTGGGTACGACATATGAAATCGGTATCTTTTATTACCCTATCATACATTATTTAGAACCTCTGCAACTTAGATTTTTAAAGAAAACAAAAATCAAATCCCAAAAAGAAAGAATGCATAATTGATATCCTGTTCATATAGCTGCTATGTCATAGCAGAATCAATACTCTTACGTCATATCACAACTATAACCAAAATTTGTTCATCACACAGCTCTCACCAACCTTCCCACCAAGATTTTGGACCATCTCAGCTTAGCTAAAGTTTCATACTAATCCAGGTCTGGATTTGGAATAAGATCAGTACCAAAAACCAAAGTTGTTGTTGTTATTATTATTATTATTATTATTATTATTATTATTATTATTATTATTATTACTATTGCAAGCTTAGTTACAACCTTAGTTGGAAAAGCAGGCTACTATAAGTTCAGGGGCTCCATCAGGGAAAAATAATCCCTCGAGGAACGGAAAAAAGGAAATGAATAAACTACATGAGAAGTAATGAACAATCAAAATAAAATATTTAAAAAAAAGTCACTACATTAACATATATCTTTCTCATATAAACTACAAAAAGACATGAAAACAATCGTTGCAAGTTTGAACTTTTCAAAAGAGATGGCATTCTGAAAAATGTGTCTTAGTTAATGTGCTGAACTGTCTTTCCTCATTAGATACTTAAAGACCTACAGACATTACTGGTCTGTTACTTTCGTAATAGTGCCTAAGAGTGACATACAACAGGAACTCCAGGAAATCAGTAATCAGTAATCTCGTTAAAACACAAATAAACGAAAACGTGAAAAACGAGTTTGTGATATAGATGATCCGCTTGAAGCACAGTAGCAGTAGCAGTAGCAGTAGCAGTAATAGTAGAGGCGATGGCGGAAGTTGGGACGTCGGCAATGAGGATTATCCCCCCGACGTTTAAAGACGCTTCACACACAGCCATAAAAAATGTTTTAGAGAAAAAAATACAAATTAAAGAGGGTTTACGGGATTAAATACCACGCCCTCTCGCACTTGCTTTCCAAGGTTAAATATAACTTGCATATGTAATATGTGCTTAAGGTATAACGGCAATGGAGGCTTTGCACATGATATTACACCTGTATGTACCACAGTCATTGAGAGAGAGAGAGAGAGAGAGAGAGAGAGAGAGATACTTCCCAGGCACAACCACGCCCGGAGAGAGAGAGAGAGAGAGAGAGAGAGAGAGAGAGAGAGAGACTTGGTCGATCGGACTATTTAAGCTTGACTCTTCCCCCTCCCGCCCCACCTACCATCCCACCAGTCCGCACCCAGCAACAAGAGAACGAACATGGTAGCCAGTCTCGGGGATAATATGGAGGAAATTGTCCTGTGGAAAACGGGGGAAAACAATAGTTTTTTTCTCCGTTTCTATATTCTTTTTCATAAAACTCATTAACTCCAGCCGGTAGAGGTCTGCAATTTGGGGTTCTAGCAGGCTTCATTTGCCTGTGTTACTGATTGCGCAAGGTGCATTAATACAATTATATGGAGTTTTTATCCGAGGTCTCTGCATCCTACCCACGTTGATTCTCTTTACTAGTTTTAAGCGATATTTACCAATCTACTTATATAACCACAAAGTTCTTAAATATATTATTTATTACAAATGAAGCCTCCTTTAACTACGCAGCACAAGTCCCAAAAGCATCACCAGTAAATATGTTAAAATCTATGGGTTCCAATAACTATTACGACGGGACAGCTGCCAAACCAAGTTCAAATGAAAGAATAAGCATCGAGAACTGTCCGAGTAATATACACGGACATGAAGACGTTATGAACACACGGATTTTGATTGATTGATTTAAAGTTTTCAGGAATCCTTGAACACACGGAGAAAATTGCTATTTTCCTTGCTACTAGCCATGAGTGGGTTATTGAATATGAATCATGAAACTAGATGCAAAGACGATAACAAAATTCAACACGTCCAAAAGGCGTTAAGAACCCGAGACCAAGCTGGAAATAAATGAAAGCGGACAGCATTATGGGTTTTAGATGAAATGAGCACGTGTTAAGCACAAAGAAGTTGAACTGGCATAGAAAGTATATATATATATATATATATATATATATATATATATATATATATATATATATATATATATATATATATAATAGTATACGTGACCCTTAAAAAATGATGGCTAAATATTAAGACAAATATGCACAGGCACCCCACTATCACCAGGGTATGACCAAAGTGTATTGGGTATGACTAAGCTACTCCCTCTCGAGGGGCTAGGAGGGCTGACCGAGACCGACAAGAAATATATATATATATATATATATATATATATATATATATATATATAATCAGAAACCTACTTATTATTATATTGGGGTCAATATATATATATATATATATATATATATATATATATATATATCTATGTATGTGAATTATATATATATATATATAATATATATATATATATATATATATATACACACACACACACACACACATATATATATATATATATATATATATATATATATATATATATATATATATATGCCCCAAGACAAAATGTCACAAACAAAAATTCTTATACGTGAGACTAAAGACAATTTCCATGCCCTCTTTTAATCAAGACTACACCAAACGTTACCACGCGAATAGCAACTACGGAAGTTTATAGGAGGCAAGGAACGTCCCAACAGACTTCAACAAGCAAACGCCAGGAGAAAGACAATAACCGCAGTTACTATCATCTTGAGACCGAAGCTGTCTTGGGTCGGAAAGGAATGGCCCATAACGAGAGCTCCTGTGAGGTGCTTCCACACATGTGAAGTCGCACTTCTCTTTACAAGGCATCCAGAGTTCTTCTCCTTATCATTATTATTATTATTATTATTATTATTATTATTATTATTATTACTTGCTAAGCTACAACCCTAATTGGGAAAGCAGAATGCTATAAGCCCAGGGGCCCCAACAGGGAAAATATTGCTGTTACTCTTCTTAAAATATTCTATTTTCCTTTTTTCCTTTTCTCACTGGGCTATTTTCCCTGCTGTAGCCTGTGGGCTTATAGCATCCTGCTTTTCCAACTAGGGTTGTAGCTTAGCTAATAATAATAACAATAATAATGATATTGATAATAATAATAATAATAATAAATAGCTCAGTGAGGAAAGGAAGCAAGGAAAAATAAAATATTTTAAGAACAGTAACAATATTAAAATAAATATTTCCTACTTTCTCGCTCTGTTCCAGTCGGGCTAGAAATTCTGGAATTGATCGTGTTCCAAGGAAATAATGATCAAACTCCACAGCGGTAGTCAAACACTCTTAAAGCGCCGACGTCGATGGCCATGATGGCATTGAGTGCCGACCCCATCTTTGTGACCGTGGCAGTAAAGAGCCAGCGTAATGACCATCCTTTTGACGTTATGGAAAAAGTGGGGGGTTGAATAGTCTCGCGCAATTGCCATGCGTTTTCATTTCTTATAACCTTAAAAAACTACATTACATAACAGGAAACAAGGATAATTATTTTCTTACATGAAAGTGGTCATGAAAATTACATTACCAGAAGCAACACATGATATAAAATCAACAGAGACAATGACTTTAGTAAGTGGTTTAATTACGTACTTTCCTACGTAGGAAATATGAAACTAAATCGCAAAATTTTTTGCCACAAACAAGATTAATCAAGTAAAGGAAGTTCTGCACAATTAGCTTTTAAATTCTCTATAATTATGCCTCGATTGTACTATTTTAAGGGAAAATATTAAAATTTCACCATATCTTATCTTTAAACCTTTGTTTTTTACCTTATATCTGCCTGATCACCATGTACAGTATATAGATAATGTCCCTATAAACAATGACATGAACGACCAAAATTATTATAAAGACATGAAGCTTTTATATACTAGGCCTTAATATTGTTAAGCGGGGTTTACACGGTTGAACGGTTCGTCGAACGCGGTTTGACAGACAAATGTTTGTAGTGATGTTCGAACGTGTGAACGGGTTATTTGGTTGTCGAACGGTTCAAAAAAAGACAGATCTAGCTTGACTTTTGAGGGCGGGGCTACGTTGTCCAAAAACCTTATGCATTTGTGACTGACTCCCCCTCTTCGAACCATTTGACAAGCAGGTTCGACAACCCAGTTCGACCAACCGTTCGATCGTATAAACCTCGGTATTCGAATTCCGTCACACCATATCCGAGCTGCTTAAACAAAATCATTTGTTTCTTCTAATTGTCAGCACTCCAGATATGCATCACGCTTTCAGGTAATTACTACTGGCATGTACTAATGGTTAAAAAAAAAAAAAAAAAAAAAAAAAATTCTCGAGTCTCCACCCTCGGGTAACCTTTTGGTAACCATTTTCTGTCTAAAGACAGTCTTGTCTTACCTCCCCGAATTTTATGATTTGTACTTATAAAAATGACGCAAAACAGTAAGAACTGGCAGTACCTAGCTAGCTTGACCTTCATACAGATAGACAAATATCTATACATGCATGTATATACATACATAAACACACAAATACACATATAAATGTGAACAAAAAACAGACACGCTCATACACATACACATATGACAAAAAAGTAACTCATCTAAGGGCGTGAGTTTTTTTTAGAAGGGGGACTATTATTGTAAGAGGCCATTTTTAGAGAAATTGTGTTTTTTTTTTCCTGAGCTGGCAGGAGTTAGTCGCTAAGTGAGATGCTTAGCTTATGTAAGCCGTTAGTAAATCTTAGAGACACCTGTCGCACGATCCTATATATTACATTATCAATTATCTTGCGATATATTTTTTTTTTAATCTACAACAAATAATTCATTAATAGGTTCAAAGTGTGGAGATGAACTAAGATAGGAATAAATTTAATACAGAAGAAATATTAAATACAATTGATTCTCAAAACATATACACACATATCTCCCCTATAAAGAGCAAGTGTGTATGTGTGTATGTGCTCATATATATATATATATATATATATATATATATATATATATATATATATATATATATATATGTATATATATGTATATATATATATATGTATATATATAAATGTATAAATATATATATATATATATATATATATATATATATATATATAAATATATATATATATATATATATATATATATATATATATATATATCTCGTTCCTGTCATGCTGAGCGACATCGCCAAACGTATGACTACTCAGTCTCGCCCCGTCCTTCGGGTAGGGGGGAGAGGGAGTAGCCGTATTGTAGTTAGGAAAGGGGGAAATGGGAAGGGTTGATCCTGCATGTGTGTGTGTTTGCATATCTAAATATCTAGCCGTCAATTTTTGACAGGTTACGTACACTAGTATGATTATATATATATATATATATATATATATATATATATATATATATATATATATATATATATATATATATATATGAGATGAAGAATGGAGAAGTATCAATTCAAAAGATACAGAGACGACTGGCGAAATTTAACCGAGGCCCTTTACGTCAATAGGCGTGGGAGGAGATGATGATGATGATGATGATGGTGAGATTTCGCCTGGGTCTGTGATCCCGAGGTTGTTAAGAGAATCCAGACATTAATATATAAAAAATATATATGGCTTATTTGAATATATGTGTGTGTGTGTGAGAGTGGGTATATCACTCGTTTTTCCAGCTATTGTTGTAGCTTAGTAAGTAAGTAAGTAAGTAAGTAAGTAAGTAGTAGTAGTAGTAATAATAATAATAATAATAATAATTATAACACACACACACACACACACATATATATATATATATATATATATATATATATATATATATATATATATATAATTGTGTGTGTGTATATAGATGGCATCCTCGTTATGAATTCCGCATTGTGCCTCCTCCCCCAACGCAAACCTCATGAATCACTATCCATATCTCAAAGAGAGGCGCTTACGGGATGACAATAATGGCAACCATCCCCTATGGGCAAACAGCCATCACTACCTATTCAGAATTAATCACCGGTGCGACTGTTGACATCCAACCTCCAACCCACGGTATACTCGATGCCTGTTCTCCGTCCTCTCCAGTCCATTCATATAAATGAAAGTCCTACGGCCCTTACTCCTTATCTTATCCACCAAGAAATTCAATTGACACCAGGCACTATCTACGACACTCTGTAACCTAAGGCAGACGTCAATAATTTCTTTTGACACAAGGGCATTATTGATCTGAGATTAATTATTAAATGACTATTGATTTACTCTTATAACCGGGGAAAAGCCATAAGAGGGGGGAGGATCACACAGAGGGGAGACACGGAGCGGGACAGAGGGGAAAAAGGTAAGAGGAGAGGCAGAGTGCAGATATAAAACAGGGAAACCAGGGAAAGAGAAAAGCATGACGCTTGTTAATGAAAGAGGAAAGCGTGTAAAATAGGTTATTAAACGTTCATAGCCATTTTAACGCTAATAGAAATTTCACCAACTCGTAAGTGAAATAATACATTGTTGATAGAGAATTTTTCGAAAGACTTGCGTAAGGCGGTAAACTGATACGATTACGAACTTACATTAATGTAAGAATTTGAAAAAATAAGAAGTGGAAGGCAACGAGTCTGGAACAATTAGATGTAATGGACTAATATTACTTATACTCAAATTGGAAATCATAAGATTGCTCTTTTTTTTTTTTTTCAAATTTCCATTCAACGATTTATACAGTCTTTGCCTTTAGTTTATGTACCTCAAACAGCTACCTAATTGAAATGTTATAAACAGGAAAGTAATTACTAACTTTCAAACAAAATGCCCTCCAATCAAAAATATCAACAAAGTGGCACATCTTGCAAAAAACTTCCAATACCAATGTTAAAAACTTTTCCTAATGGCTATGACAACCTACACTCATTCTGTAAATCTTTGGACAATTATAATCTAATATTTTTAATCTCACTAAGCACTCTTTTGTCTTTAACTGAATTTCTTGATACTACTTCCTCTGCTTAGCATGTTTCAAATTCAAATTTCATTAATTAATCTTTATTTACCAAGGAATTACTTGCGTTAACCCTCCGATTATTTCAAAACAGACGAAAACAGACATATGAGAGTACACTTCGTCTGGCTCCGGAAAAACATAACTCATATTATTACCAAACTATGCTTTATGATCAAAGCCTACAGAAAACAGATAAGTGGCACCCTACACAGTTCTCTAAACATCTTATCAATTAACAGAGAGCGATTTATATGTTTTGCATTTCCCGTAGAGGAAAACAACTTTAAAACCGAAGTCATTTGTTTAAATCTATACCATCTTTTTCCTTGAATACATTAGTCTAAAAGGATTTTACCAATAAAATTTGGTACGTTAAAATGTAATGCTAAAGGAGTAAATGTTCTCCAAAATAATTTTCCATCCATGAGTATCAAGTTTATTTGGGCTCAGAAGAGTGACTTGATGAGTGATATGTCTAATATTCTCTGATATATGAACGCACAACAATACGAACAAAATCTCTTTTAATCTATAAGACATATTAACTATTTTCTCGTGTAAATATAAGAATAACCAACATAGCTGATTCTAAAGACCAATCTACTATAATAGTAAACTAATTTGATGAAAAAAATAATATATTATAATCTAGGACCTCTAGGAAAAAAAAAATCTCATAAGGAGAAACACTACATCGAAATGAATATGAAACAAGAACAATTAAAACTATACTGTAAAAATCCTTTTGGCATTTCAAGATATATCTAGGTGTAATGTTGATTCAAATTCCATGTGCATATCTCTATACACCAATTATCTACTCTTTCTATGTTCTGAAAACATCATATTAAATAAAAAGGGCAAAAACCCCTCAGTAATGCTTCATTAACTTAGAATTTGATTTGTAATAAAGAAAATATCTCCACAAAATAAATTTATTAATAACAATGGCTATATATCATACAATTAGCATAAATGAATAAAAAATTATGCATAATGTGCCATTGAATAGACAAACGTGAACGCACATTATAAGCACGGTAAGCACATATTTATGGATTCACACACGCGCCATCTCAAATGGTCTGTATGGATTCACAATTGGCAAGTACTTGGTTCGCTCCGGGTGTGCTGCTCACTCACTAGTTTACCCAACTGTAAATAAGTACCAACATCTGTTGGGGATAGAAAAATGGGAGTTTGGGCAACAAACCTTTTCCCTTGGCCCTATAGAATAGTAGACACTCCTTAGGACTGTGCCTTTCGTGCAATACCTACTCAAAAGGGGGATTAAACATAGTTTAAGGATTGATATGGCAGTAACTATATTTTTCTCTGTAGCCACCCCCTATCAGGGCACCAGATTCATACAAGAGATCTGCCATTGGTGCTTTTATCAGGAGGGACTTCTCCTGCATTAGTTGGAAAGATGTTCATGAAGAATTAAAACCTAACAGAGAGATGCTGAACGATGGATATTTTGGCAACATCATAGAGGAAACGGTGTGGAAGATAATGGATGAATTCTGCATGTAGACCTGGGACTCATACATAAATAGATACAAATTTAGTTCTTTATTACAATGTAAATTCTTGTGGGAAAAATCTTCAAATTTTCATGTCTGTTGCTTTTTATGCATGTTTTAGATTTCTTTTAATTTTCGTTTGTATGAACGTGGTGCCATTATAAATGGATAATAGTTTATTGGTAGAGACGCCCCGATGAGAGCCTATATAAATATATGTACATCTATATATATATATATATATATATATATATATATATATATATATATATATGTATATATATATATATGTATGTGTGTGAGTAAATACTGTAAGTAGAAAAACGTTCCGAGTTATTCGCTTCAAATCATATTCGATATGGCACCTTTCAACTACGGAAAAGAAATCCTCAGATTTTTCTCTTGGGAACTGTACTAAGAGAGAGAGAGAGAGAGAGAGAGAGAGAGAGAGAGAGAGAGAGAGAGAGAGAGAGAGAGAGAGAGAGCTTCTGTAAATAGTAGTGTACCCACGAAGAACATTCCTGTGACATTGTGAGCTCGAAGTGACCTCATAATGCCTTTCTATGACATCAGGAAGCCCACTGCCCCAAGCCTTAGCTCAGCATCGCAAACAAGAGAATCCATTTGTGTTTGTTGACAATGCCCCCGGGAAAGCAATCATGCGACAAACATACAAACAACCAGACCAAACACCGATGCTGACTTGTGATCTCTGTCCATATCCGATGCTGTAATTACAACTTATTATGAAATTTCCCCTCAAATTTCCTTCTCTTCGGGCAATACGATTTCAATTAAATGGGTTCCCTCCTTGTCCCCGGTGGGGCTGTCGAAGTTGAGAGTTAAAGGGGGAAAAGGGGTGGGGGTTTGAAGACAGTGATTCTTGCGTAACTCAAATTAGATAACCTTAAGGTTTAAACGTTTCCGGATGGGAATAGAGGAGTATACCATCGAATTCTGTGACCTATATAGAACCTACTAATCAATGTTTTATAGAAACATATATATATATATATATATATATATATATATATATATATATATATATGTGTGTGTGTGTGTGTGTGTGTGTGTGTGTACAGTATATTTAAAGGTTAAATGTGTAGGGTTTCAGTTCCAAATTCATAAGAATATATTCTTACCAGAACGTCAGCCGGGCAACCCAAACCCCCGACTGTGGTGCCCAACTACAGCAGTGGCCTCCCCAGAAAACTGATTAAACCCACAGTCCCGCGCGGGGATCGATGTACCGCCATGAAAATGCTAGGCAAACACATTACTACTGTACTAGCCACGAGGCTGTATATATACATACTGTACGTTTGTGTATGGTATACATGGGCAGATAAAAAATATGGTGAGGAGAGAGAGAGAGAGAGAGAGAGAGAGAGAGAGAGAGAGAGAGAGAGAGAGAGAGAGAGAGAAATAGGATACCGAAAGATATCTAAAAAGAATTCTTTTAATCTTCAAAACCAAGTCTAAAATGAAAAAAATAATGCGAATCGCTTTGAGAGAGCCAAAGCAAACACACGAGAGTTTGAAAAGCCAAAGAAAATCATTAGGGGCGTATTTGCACAACCCTACTAGTATGTCTGCAAACCAAACATTAAAATACTCAGCTCGGACAGAATCTATCTTATCGTTAGTAACGCCGGTAAAAAAAGGAATAAAATATTCAGGTCTTTATTAGGTCAAGGGTCGTGAGAGGGAGACTTCATGACTGACGTTTAAAAGTTCAATAACACTCGACTGCCAAAGGTGATGGAAGGTTCGTTCAGGTCAAAAGTTTATCAAATAGCGAATCCCCTACTGATTTTCGAACAGTTCATTTATACACACACACATTCACACACACACACACATTATATATATATATATATATATATATATATATATATATATATGTGTGTGTGTGTGTGTGTGTGTAAAGTGTGCGTGCGTATATACTGTACAGTATGCGTATATACTTATTAAATATGTACATATGTATATACATATACATACATATATATATATATATATATATATATATATATATATATATATATATATATATATATATATACATATATATATATAAGTATAATGTCTGCGTATAAATATATTTTAAATATGTACATTATATACTGTATATATATATATATATATATATATATATATATATATATATATATATATATATATATATATATTATATATATGCATAAATTTTTATATACATAAGCATACAATGATTTTTCCACACGAGGGGGTACTGAATATTGTCTTTGTAATGAAGTTGCTGGGCTATGCCCGTGCCTCAATGGAAGGTCAAGGGAGCTTATGAGCTAACATCATGTGGCACCATCTACTGGTAACCCACTGAAATATTAACAAGACTCAACGTTACTTAACTTTGTAGAAAATAGGAGCCCAGATTTGAGAAGAATGAAGCAGCAAGAATTTTTTTGAACTGAAGAATCTTAGCAAAAATAAACCAGATTGTCTCCTGAGTCTTGCTTCACTTCCACCATTCAAAATAAAGTGTAAATGCCTGATTCCTTTGAACAGAATTGCATCCTTATGGGTCAATTTCAGGCGATATAAACTCGGGAGCAAGAGGGAAGCCAGTAAATCACTTTGGTCAATTCACTAACCTTTTTCTAACATTGAAAACAATCTTTACCATGGTCTTCCAATGTCTCGGGTTAGAGATCTCTTGCTTGAGGGTACACTTGGGCTCACTATTCTATCTTGTTTCTCTTCCTCTCGTTATTTGGAAGTTTTTATCCTCTTGTTATTTTCAACTTTTTATAGCTTATATATGAAAGATTTATTTTAATGTTATTACTCTTAAACTTCTCTTGTGGTTTTTCCTTATTTCCTTTCCTCACTGGGCTAGTTTCCCTCTTAGAGCTCTTATAGCATCCTACTTTTCCAACTAGGGTTGTAGCTTAGCAAGTAATAATAATAATAATAATAATAATAATAATAATAATAATAATAATAATAATAATAATAATAATAATAATAATAATAATAATTATTATTATTATTATTATTATTATCATTATCATTATTAATATTATTATTACAATAAAAACTTAATGCTTTAGCTAAAAGGAGCACAGCAAGTGACCTGATACATAAGAAGTAAAAGATAAATAGTTCAAATCTTAAATTTTTATGACACACTTAGATAGGTGTACAAATGTGATTAAATCGATGATCTGCATTGATATGGCTAATCCTGGCATCGCAAAATACGCCTAATTATCACCTACGATTTAAAGCCACAATGTTCCAATGAATATACATAATTTCCTAATAAATCACATGGATAATTTACAGGTTGAGTATCATTACGGTACATGCAAAATCTTCAGCTTTATAATGCCAAAATCGCTATCAGACAGAATGAATTGATTAGTGATTCACTCATTAATTCTCACTGGTATATTCTATATATATGCACATATACATTTGTGTATAGATAGATAGTTAAATAGACAGATAGATAGTCTCAAATTTAAGAAGCTGTCCTAGTCAGTGTATGCAGATGATTCCTAAATATTCTCAGTTGGGCAAAAATAACAGCTGTAAAAAAATTTCTGAAAAGCGCTCCAGAGCAATAAAGCTGTGGAAAATCTAAGATTAACTTCACAATCTGTAACAATGAAATTATATTTCATATTACCAGGTGTTCAGTTTTAGTTGTTACCTTAAGTTACAAGTGATTTATACATATTTCAGGTGAAATAAAGTCCGTATATTTAAATGATAAAATGATGTATATACATGAATGTATACTCCTTCTATAACAATTTCAAATAGGAAGATAGTTGCAATAATGATGCTATATTCATAATAGCTAAAATCAAACTATTAATTTAAACTAGTCGATCTTTCCTCTCTGCGTTTCCTAATTCAACTGAATATGATCCTCACATTGTTGCAGTTAATATAGACCATCATTAAAAAGTCTTCCAGGTCACCGTATCTCCTCATTAATATATCCGGTATTCATATGAAATCGATGACAACTTGAAGGAATAGCGGAATGAACAGTTTTCCTCTCTCTCTCTCTCTCTCTCTCTCTCTCTCTCTCTCTCTCTCTCTCTCTCTCTCTTCTCTTTCTCTTTCTCTTTCTCTCTTTCTCTTTCTCTTTCTCTCTCTCTCTCTCTCTCTCTCTCTCTCTCTCCTCTCTCTCTCTCTCTCTCTCTCTCTCTCTCTCTCTCTCTCTAGGTTTCTATTCCTAATGACAAATTACTGAATTCGAAAGAGCTAGATAACAAAAGATAAAATAAATAAAATTCACCTCATCTCTTCCATGGAGAGCACAGCAATTACTGGTAATGTCAGGGGAACACTGAAAACGATATCTTACAAATTGCAATAGCGTCTTTGTTAGGAGACACTTCATTATTTCGAAAATGATGAAACACCATTGGGAAAAAAAAGTAAGAAAAAACTTATAAAAAAAAAAAAAAAAAAACTATATACACTGCGTTATCAAATGATTACAAGTATGTTGTGAATGACAAGAGGCATTCAAGAAGAATACGCTAATAAGAAAAACAGGTGAAATTGCCGGTCAAAAGAACAAATATAATTAAACAAAGCAAGTCTGAAAAATCTTAACTGTTACGTATATATCTAATATGAATCAACTTCTATTTTAGGGGGATCAATTACGACAGAGGATACGTCACACAAACACATATACAAACAAATTTAATTCTATTTGTGCGATGTTAAAACCAGTTTTGAATAAAAAATATTTTGCCGAGAGAGAGAGAGAGAGAGAGAGAGAGAGAGAGAGAGAGAGAGAGAGAGAGAGAGAGAGAGAGAGAGAGAGAGAGAGAGAGGAATTCCATTTGTGCGATGTTAAAACCAGTTTTCAATAAAAAAATAATATTTTGCCGAAAGAGAGAGAGAGAGAGAGAGAGAGAGAGAGAGAGAGAGAGAGAGAGAGAGAGAGAGAGATTTTATAAACCATGTCAATAAATCTAATGCCAAATTATGAGTCAAACTAAAATAATCATAAGATTATTTACTCAAACGAGGATATAAATGAATTAAACTATATTAACTTAGGTAATGAATATAATTAATTTCAGATACTCGAAATCAAATGCTAATTAGAGCGCTTTGAATAAACAAATGCCAAACAATATTAAAAACTTCTGATTTGCGACTCTCAGCTCATTTAATATGCATAAATATTCGCAATAAAAACACATATGCAATCTAAAGTCGGGTGGAGCTCGACTTTATCTAATAAATATCGGTCCGAATATTCAAACAATCAACTATCTCCAAAAATGTTATTCGTAATTTTTAAACTTATTTCCAACTTTTAATTATTTCTTTTTTCGCCATATATGTCTTTAATTGATATTTTCCATTTTGTTTTGGTATTTCAATTGTTTGTTTTCAATATAATTCTCGGCAAAGCTTCGTTTCCTGTGAATATTATGAATAATAATAATAGCAAGAATAATAGCAATAAAAATATATACTTCAAAACACTTATTAACCAATATCAAAATTAAACAAACAATTACAGCATTATCCCTTCTCAAAAGGTGAAGTTGAACCGTTCCAATAAATATATTTCTATATTATTCCTGACATAGTATAATGTCAATGTTAATACTATGGATATGAACAATATAAAAACAATTGAAGATCCTCTATTTGAACTAAGAGTTTACATTAGTTTATCTTAATGCAAAGAAACATAAAAATTCCTTTAAGTTAATATAACAACAACAACAAAAAATGCCAAAAAATAAGTATAAGGCACGGCCCGAACAACGC
>NC_090769.1:34074244-34076744 GCF_036898095.1 Palaemon carinicauda
TATACACCGTACATATATATGTTTATATATGTATGTGTGTGTGTTGGCACATCCAAGATACTTTTGCTTTAATACGTTCGGATTATTTTTCTTTGTTTTTTTCCATTTGGCAGTATGTCCTTCCTCTTCCTTTGACTACTTTGTCTGTGGGCTTTCTCCTTCCAGACATTTTCTATCCGTGGTATTCCAGGTGGGACAGACCCAATAATACGCTCGTGTCAACCGCAGTGGAGGAGGAGCTTAGGGTACTTTTCCGTCCAGGGTTATTTGGGCAAATCTCCTGCGAGCCGACATCAAAGAAATAACATAGAAACCGCGTAATTACGAAGAAAAAACGTGGTATATTCTGTATTTGTTTGTATAGATAAATAGTAAAACAAGTAAATCAAATACCAATGTAATATATAGATATATATATATATATATATATATATATATATATGTATATAATATATATATGTATATATATATATATATATATATATATATATATATATATATATATATATATCTATATAAAATCATAAAATTGCTACAACAACAACGAAAGATATGGAGATTGTTGCTGTGATTTATCCTTATTCAATGTTCTGGACGATAAACTTTTAAATAACTACACGCTCCACGCTGTTCACATATACACAGTGGAAGGATAATCAAATATAAGCAATTCTAGTCACTAACCTAACTCCAAAGAATTTCTTTTAAAAATCTATTTACCCGCAAAATCCGTTTTCCAATTTTTTATAAATTTTCCAACTACCAATTTTGCACAAAACTACCAAGTAATATCAAACCGCAGCCTAGGAAAGGCAATTTTATTATTATTTCGTTACTAGCTAGCTGCAGAAATCTAAATATTTCTCTCTTTTCATGTTACATGAGAGCTCACATATATTAACTTTTTCTCGGGTTTGCCGATTCGCTGAACATCAAGTTTGCAATTACTTTGAGAGAGAGAGAGAGAGAGAGAGAGAGAGAGAGAGAGAGAGAGAGAGAGAGAGAGAGAGAGAGAGAGAATTTGAATTTTGATATTTTAAAAGATGACATTCTACAAATATGTTGTAAATTCATTGTTGTTTCATTTTCATTGATCATTCGTAGAGGTAAAACGAGTAACATGCTAAAGTAACCGAAGGAAAACATGTAAATCTTTGAAAGAATAAAGGAGAAATTGATAAGAATGCAGATAAATGATACTCTAGTCCCGATAAGACACTGTCTTCAAATGCGTACAAGACTAAAGTATAGAATATGGGCTATAGGATAAGGATTATAGTAAAATGAAAATAGATTTTGAATAAATAAGAATTAAGATAATTAAGCATTTATTTCCCAAGGCTATAAAATATAGTATGTCACAACTAGAATAAAAAAAGGTAGACAAAAAATCCGTTATCAGTTCTTGTCGAAAGTCGAACCTTTAGGGATTTCCACTCAGAGAGAGAGAGAGAGAGAGAGAGAGAGAGAGAGAGAGAGAGATTACAGTTCATAAACATGTATATCTAGTTCATGTATTGGCCAGTAATAATATTTGAGCATATAAACTAGAAAGGAAAGCAGGATGCTATGAGCCCAAGGGCTCCAACAAGGAAAAATAGCCCAGTGAGGATATGAAATAAGGAAACTAATAAACTACAAAAGAAGTAATGCGCAATTGAAATAAAATATGTTTAGAACAGTAACAAAATTAAAATATATATTTCATGTATAAACTACAAAAACTTATAAAAACAAGAGTAGGAGAAATAATATAGAATAAAGTGCCCGAGTGTACCTTCAAGCAAGAGAACTCTAACCCAAGACAGTGCAAGACGATGGTACAGAGGGTATGGCATTACTCAAGATTAGAGAACAATGGTTTGATTTTGGAGTGTCCTTCTCCTAGAAGAGCTGCTTACCATAGCTAAAGAGTCTCTTCTACCCTCACCAAGAGGAAATTAGCCACTGAACAATTACAGTACAGTAGTTACCTCCTTGAGCGAAGAAGAATTGTTTGGCAATCTAAGTGTTGTTAGATGTATGAGGATAGAGGAGAATGTGGAAAGAATAAGCCAGGCTATTCCGTGCATGAGTACGCAAAGCAAAAATGAGCCGTAAACAGATAGAGGGATCCAGAGTAGTAGCCTACTGTCTGGCCAATCAAAGGACTCAAAACTCTCTAATGGCAGTATCTCAACAGGTGGCTGGTGCCCAGGCAAACCTACTATATACAGAACTGACGTTAATCATAGGATTATCCTAGAATTTAGACGAGATTTCATTTCTTTGCTTATAGGCATATGGGGCTCGAGTTACGCAGGAAAATAACCATCTTGAATCTTACCAAACAAAGAAAACAAGTAGTTTGGGAAAGTGGAGTGAGGTATTTAATAAAAATAGGAACCGGTTTGTAAAGTAAATGCTAGGCACAATGAAAAATGCTGTGGAGGTAAACAAGAGGAAGATTCGGAAACCTGAAGTAAAACTGGAGGAAAAATAGGAGATGAAATGTTGGGAA
>NC_090769.1:34086744-34091744 GCF_036898095.1 Palaemon carinicauda
TCTTAATATAAATGGATTTTGAAAGTGGTACAAATTCAAAATATGAAAAAATAACATATACCTCGAAGCATTAAGAAATAAAAATTGAGAATATGAGCTATCAGCAGACTGACAAACAGTGGAAAGATACAAGATGTCGTCATTCCTGTAACTGTTAATATCACTGATCCAGTGAGTGAAAGACGAAAAGATACATTAATTCAGCAAGTGATAAACGAAAAAATACATTACGCCAGTGAGTTTGAAACGAAGAGACACATTACTCCTTTGAGTGATAAACGAAAAGATACATTACTTTAGTGAGTGAAAAACGAAAATATACATTACTCCAGTGAGTGAAAAGGAATCCAGTGAGTGAGAAACGAAAAGATACATTACTTCAGTGATTAAAAAACGAAAAGGTACAACACTCCAGTGAGTGAAAAACGAATCCAGTGAGTGAGAAACGAAGGGATGCTTTACTCAAGTGAGTGAAAAAGGAAAAGATACATTGCTGCAGTGAATGAGAAACGAAAAGATACATTACTCCAGTGAGTGAAAAACGAATCCAGTGAGGGACTAACGTAAGATACATTACTTCAGCGAATGAAAAACGAAAAGATACATTACTCCAGTGGGTGAAAAACGAATCCAGTGAGTGAGAAACGAAAAGATACATTACTCCAGTGAGTGAAAAAAGAATCCAGTGAGTGAGAAACGAAAAGATACATTGCTACAGTGAGTGAAAAACAAATCCAGTGAGGGACGAACGAAAGTATACATTACTCCAGTGAGCGAGAAACGAAGAGATACATTACCAGAAATGCCGGCACATATGCAAAAACATTTCCCAACGTTCCCACCAGAGCTCTACAAAAGCCGAAGTGTTATAGAACTAAAATTCAAATCATTCTTTCGATACATCTAAGCTTTAAATAGGAGTAAAAATTGCTATGCTGTAAGATTATATCTAGCTAAATGACTATTCACAAAATATCACAGTCCCTAGACGACCTTTCACACTTACGAGTCTACAGATTATTATTATTATTATTATTATTATTATTATTATTATTATTATTATTACTTGGTAAGCTAGAACCCTAGTTGGAAAAGCAGGATGCAATAAGCCCAGAGGCCCCAGCAGGGAAAATAGCCCAGTGAAGAAAGGAAACAAGTAACAAAATTGAAATAAATATTTCCAAAAAAACATAACAAAATACGAGGAAGAGGAATAGGATAGAATAGTGTGCCGGAGTGTACCCTCGGGCAAGATAAACGATAATTATACAGAACACTTTTACTAAAATAACGTGCATATGGCCGTTTCTTTAATATACGTAACTTAATATATTTGAATGAAAAAAAAAATAAACACAAAGTTCTATATCTCAAGAGAAACGAAACTTAAAACACACAAAATTCCGTCTATACAGATTTCCTAAGGGGACATTGCGAATGTACGATGGGAACCCCCCCAAAAAAAAAAAATTCCTCAACATACGAGTAAATGGAAAGCACATCTAGACAAATCTACATGACGTGCAAGGTATTTCCAAAAGACTTTCATGTAGCGCGCATTAATTACGAATAAATACATAATAAATGAATTGAACTTTATGGTACGGTAATCAACAACAGGGGCTGGCAGATATTTATGCAGTCACAAATTTCATCATAAATGCAAACGTCAAATTTATTGGAAACGTTTCAGCACACACACTAACAAGCACGTACGTGTGTGCGTTTTTGTGTGTGTGTGTGTATGTGTGTGTGTGTGTGTGTGTGTGTGTGTGTATTTTTGCATACTTTTAAACATTAACACGTTTTCCCTGTCAGAGGCTGACTCCAGGGAATAAAAAATCATCAATCACTTCCGCTTTCATACTTTACATGCTGAATCGTGAATGAGCTCCCAGTACAGACACTAGCCGTTTCATACACCTATTCAGAAACCTACATGCAATGTCCCATTCATCAACAATTTACAAGCAATTTCTCATGCCCTACACCTTTTCACACCATTTATACAATATTTTCTAGGTCTTTATCGTCTCATTCCTCCTAATACTTCGGAATTATCTATTTTTTTTTTTTCAATTTATAGATGACTAATTCTTTCCACATGACCACACCATCTCAAAATAACCCAATCTACCCTAATGTTCTTATCATTTCCTCTAAATATCTCGACATCTCACAAACAGTTCATTCACAGTTAACGTCCACGATTAATTTTCATAAAAGAAAATTGGCTCAAGGATACTTTTATATCTGCCCCACCTAACTTCAATAAAATATTTAAGTCACTTTGCAATCTCAAGAGCGCATGGAATTGGATAGTATTGGCGACGTGTGTTAGGAAGGGGGTTTGATTGTAGGGAATGCCCCGTTTCAAAAATATATGCACAAGTATATATATATATATATATATATATATATATATATATATATATATACTGTATATATATATATATATATATATATATATATAGATATATATAGATATATATATATATATATATATATATATATATATATATACTGTATATATAGACACATACATACATACATATATATATATATATATATATATATATATATATATATATATTCTACGAAGGAGTCTGAAGCCGATGATGTAGTGGAAGTTTTTGCACCAGGGTTGACCTAAGATTTAGTAAGTAATGTTTCAATATGTCATTGGTCGACAGGGAATGGCTTAATGTTGAATTATATACGTACACACACACACATATATATATATATATATATATATATATATATATATATATATATATATGCATATATATAATATATATATATATATATATATATATATATATATATATATATATATAAATGTGTGTGTGTGTATGTGTGTGCTCATGTGTGTGGCACGTCTTTCTTTAAGGACCTCCATAATGGCTATCTTAGTCTCCTCAGAATAAAAGCAAAAATTCTGTAATAATCATATTGGAAGATATCATTCTTTCATATTATTTACCGTACAAGTAGGAATTTCTTTTATCCACTTGGTTGCATGGTGAAACGAATATATCTTACCAGACATTTTCATTTATCCAACAACATTCACCAGCAAAAGAATAATTTCACAAAACATATTAATTTCAGCTACCTTTAGAAGAATTATTCAACGTTTGAATTAACAACAATAGAGAAAGCTCAGTTCACATACTACAAAAAATTAAGGAGCTTTCTGGGAATGGTGTTATGACTATCTCTAACAACATAAATTATGTTTTTATCTCCATAACATGCTATAAAAAGTATCATCAATAATACTAACAATTAGATTGTGCAAACCCACATTTTTGACAGTAAATATGAGTATGGATGTAAAGAGAAGAGTGAATAATAACACCTTGATAACAATCGTTTTCATGTGGTGGTTAGCCGTTCGGATTATGAATATTGATAAAGCTAATGCCGGAAATATATATATATATATATATATATATATATATATATATATATATATATATATATATATATATCACTTTCTTATCAAGGCTTATCTTATCTTGTTTAATTTCATTAAAAGCTAAAACTAATTTACATAACCACATTTATTGTTCCATGTACCCTTTCTTGCCAAAAGGGCTAGAAATTTGAAGAAAACGATAAGAGGTATCACTGCGCTGCTCCATTCATTCAAACAGTTTACGATAGCGACTTCAGCAAACAAGCTATTAGGGCAACCCTACAAAGAAATCATAGTTCTTGCATAATGGCAGAACAATCATTAAAAACGGAAATTAGAAGAAAATAATAAAAAAAGTGAAAATTTTATATAGAAATAAAATAAAATATGACTGGAATAGATCCGAGATCATTAGGTTAGGTTAGGTTAGATTAGTCTCTGTTAGGTTAGGTTAGGTTGGGTTGGGTTAGGTTAAGCATCACATTTCGGGTGAGAGGCCCCATATCTTACAGCTGAGCCCCCTCCTGCCCGAGGGGAGGATATAAAGGGTAGTTTTGGGGCACCTGAACATTCAACACAGGCTGCTGACAAGTAATACTTAATGCTTCAGTAATCTCTAGCGACCCCTATATATCAACAAAATAATGTTGATGCGCTAGATATCTTCACCAAGGGTTTACTGTGGCGGCCAACATAGCTTATATCAAGAGGCAAACATGCTCCTTTTAACATCTACGGCCATTCAAAAAATATCTCTTGATTTTCGTTCAAAATACAGATTGTTACGAAAAAAAAAATCTCGATTCTCAATATTGAATTGAAAGATTTCGTAAAATACTATACGAAATTATAGATACAGAGATCAATCAAAGGAATGATAAAGAGGAATAACGTAAAAAAATAAAAAAAAAAATTTTTGAATGTTTCAAAAATTTAATTGAAAATATCACATTTTTAACATTGATAAAAGATTTCGCTGTAATTGCGTTCAATTCCTATCTACGTTGTGCTTGTAAGACAAGCAAGCGGATTCCAAAACTCAGTCAAGTTAGTTCGTTAGGAAGTGATTACCTACGGACGACCTCCTCTGAAGAAAACATAATTCAATCTGTGATTCTTACAAAGTTTTGAGTGCTCATCCAAAGCTCTAACCTGGTTTGGCGTAAAGTGCAAGCTATTAATCTCGCCTCTTAGATAAAGAGGTTCAGTTTTGGAGGCTCTCTTTTTCATTCATTCATTCATTCAAAAAAAAAAAAAAAAAGGGACGGGGTATTGTTCTTAAGTTTAGGAAATCGAATTCCTTATCATATTCAAAATATATTAATTAGTTGCATTACAACAGTTATTGCTCAATGACATATTTGTTGAGCTGAGAAGAATTCTCCTTCGCTCTGGCAGAATGATAACACCCGTCAGATCACAAATTACCACATTTTTGTATATGTCCCTGGCTGGCGATCGCCGGACTGGGGTTCGAGTCCCCCTCAAGCTCGATAGTTTCTTGTAGTGTCTGCAACCCAACCAGTCTTCTTAACTAAGGATGGGTATTTGGGAGAGCCTATAGGTCTAATAGTTG